>NW_008239762.1:681206-691670 GCF_000691975.1 Corvus brachyrhynchos
AGCAGGCAGCAGAAATGAAGGCATTTAGCTCCTGATTTATGAAATACATTTTGTCATGTCAGATTACTGGATTATTGCTGGTTTATGTTAACAAAGACAGGATCAGATCTTTCTGCTGAAAGCCCCCTGATTGCTGTCATTTGAGCCAAACCAAATCTTTGTTCCTTACAAGGAACATGGGTGTTACAGAATGGATCAGAGCAGTTGTGAAGTGCATTGGTATGAAAAAAGACATTACATGGCAGCACTGATAAAGTTCAAGCCTGTAACTGCTGATAGCCAGAAAAAAAGGTGAGTGCATTAGGGAAGAAAGGAGATCCTGTCCTGTTTTCTCTTGTACTCTTCAGCATTCCTTGTTGGACGTGTGGGAAGTAGTTTAGGCAAATGTGTTTGGACACTGTGTGGCACTTCCTGTCACTATAAGATTTTGAGAACAATATTCTCCTTTCCTTCCCCTTTTATTGAAAGTATGAAGCAAAAGAGCAAATATATAAGTTCTGAGTAAGGGAGATAGACAGCCCTGTTCTCAACAGACCTGATTTGGGGATGATGTGGAAGTTTACATGCTGGCAAGATACCAGCATGGCTGAGATGTTCCAGCAGGACAAGCTGCAGAAAGTCATGGTGGTTGATCACTTATTTCTAACAGTCTTGAGTTTCTAAAACACAGCCCTGTGTCAGCCAGGTGAGGGTCAGGGCTCTTGTAGCACTTGTGCCTACACCTGCCTGTCAGACATGCAATTTGAGTCACATACCCGCAATCCCTAGCATCTGTCTAATTTAAACCATTCCCTTCCCAAAACAGTGTCCCTCCTTTTCTGACCCATTGCTTGAAACCTGCAATTCCTCTCCAAATTAGGTGGCAAGAGCAGCTAAATGTGAGGCTTGCCCTGTATTCTTCCTGCCCAAGGCTGCAGTTGCAGTGCTCTGTTATAGAGTCACGGAGTGGTTTGCCTTGGAAGGGACTGTAAAGCTCATTCCATTCCAACCCCCTGCCATGGACACCTCTCACTAGACCAGGTTGCTCAAAGCTCCAGTCAACCTTTTTTAGCTTTTTGGTATCAGCATGTGCTGCTTCCCTGGTATTTCCCAATACTGCCTTATCCTTAACTTCAGGAGCACTTACCTACTCTAGCTGTAAGAAAAATTGGAGAGATGGAAGGAAGCAGGGAAGGGCTGTGTTGTGAGCACTTTGCTGGTGAAAGAAGTCTGCACATCCTCTTGGTCCACTGCCTTTCTAGTGAGTGTTAGCTGCTGTTAACCAAACTGGTGGTTCCTGGTTGTCTGGGAACATCTTTGATTTAATCTCATGTAAGTCACGAAATACACAAATAATAAAGCTGTATGAACTCTATAAATACAAATTAGTGCTTTGAGTGAAATGTCCCACAAATAACAAAACAACCAGGGAATAGATAGAGCCCTGCTTCAGTTATGGAATGAGACATTTATTATTAAATAATGGAAAATAACGATGCAAATAGGATTATCTCTGTTGTGATTAGGGTGAGCATGAAACCTGAGTGAATTTGGTGCTTGGAAAGGGAGTGAAGGTATGCAGAATAGTGAGTTCAGTCCCTGCTTTGCCGTGTGCCCTGAGGGTACCCTACCTGCTTTCAAAGGTGGTGGGGGAAAGAAAAAAAGAACCCAGAAGGACTATCTGTGTTTGTAATGGGGAAAACCAGAATTTTGGATTTTTCAGTTTGTTAGTTTGCAACTGCCTTGCACCATAAACCCTAGAGTTAGCATTTCTGCTCTTTAAGCTAAACTATGGTAGAAGAAATACCTTCTTTTCCTCAACCATTCTAGAATTACTGAGATGATTTTCTTTTAAGAACATGCAGAAAGAAAGGCTATAAATATGGAAATATTCTTATGAACTAAACATATGTTTTTTGTATCTAAAATAAATCAAAAATTCTTTGAGCTCCTTATTGCTTCTGTTGAAAATATCAGATTATTTTGGTCCAGACAAAAACTGAACTTAAGGAATTAAATTAAATTAGCATCTCCAAAGTGCCAGATGTCCTATTCATGTATTTTCTTTAAGATATGAATCAAAATTGCAAGTGGATCAGAAAACAGTTGTTATACTAAAGTCTAACTCAATAAACAGATGCTGAAGGTTTTAAAAAATGATGGTTTTTTCCCCCGTTGTGGAGCAAAATTGAAATGAGGAAAATGTAAAGTAGTCCCAGACGTTTTTATGTGCTCCTGCAGTTGCAATATTTCTGATTTTTTCAAAATAATAAGTGACAATGAAGATCTTTTCTTATAGCAAAGGAAATTTGTGAATTCCAGAGAATACCAGAAAGAACTTCTAGTGCAAGTACTGCAATACTTGTATGCTGTTTATGGCTATCTATATTTCTCTTTTTATATTCTTATGAGATTTACTATTCTCCTTTTTCTTAATCAAGACTTCTTGTTTGCTTGTGGAAAAATGAATGCAGATTTTTCAAGTTCGAAAGATTTTTTTTTCTTCTATCTACAGATAGCCTTATCTCTTTCTGTTGTCAGAAATACTGTCTAGAAGAAGAGTCTTGTGTTATTGTCCTATAGAGATAGAACATGGGATAGGAAATAAAGAAGATATGGAACAAAAATTTTAAAGCCAATTTGTAAAATAAGCCTCAAGGGATTTGTAAACCCTTTTTACACATTATTTGCTCAGAACTATTTGTTCTGGACTGTTTCATCACTTTACAGTCTTATCAGTGAAACCTTAGTCCTGATGTAGCTTCTTGGAACACTTACACTGTTGTCACTCCGTAAATTTACTGAACATTTCATCCCCAGTATCATTCTCAGCATGATGGACAGTATTTGGCAACATCATGGTTTTCTGGATGTAAGAAAGGGCTGACTGATTTATATGATAAAGCCACTTTGTTTGT
Source organism: Corvus brachyrhynchos (assembly GCF_000691975.1). Taxonomy (NCBI): domain Eukaryota; kingdom Metazoa; phylum Chordata; class Aves; order Passeriformes; family Corvidae; genus Corvus; species Corvus brachyrhynchos. The sequence continues at coordinate 684,104 of NW_008239762.1, forward strand.
TGTATGAATTAATAACTGTTCAAAAGCTCAGTCTGAAGCTGATATATTGAGAAATTAACAGATATACAATCTATAATCCCACTGCATTTGCACTTATTAAAGGTCTATATGTTGTAGATAGTGCATCTGCCCCTAGAAAGCAGTGTGTAGTGAGGGATACCCCAGAGCTGGTGGAAGAGATTCTGAAAGTACCTGAGAGGAAAGCTGTCCTCCTAATTGCAAAGTCACTGCAGCCTCCTGGCAATATGGATTAGAAAAAATAAATCAGGAAATAAAGTACCAGTTGAAAACCAACATTCAGAAAGAAGACAAGGTATCACACAAACAAACTTTGCAAACCTACAGAGTCCTTGATCTCTAGTTATTAATAAGGAGCTGTGGAGGTTAATTTACTTTCTCCGTGGTAGTTTTATGTGTTTTCCTGCACACACAAGCTCTTTCCTTTTACTCTCATTTTGATGGTCTGAACAAGAGTGACAAATCCTTTTTATTCAAGAGTTAAAAGAGAAATACTGTTAAATTTCATTAAAATCTCTGCAGAACCTTTCCTTGGCATAAGTTCCAAGAAAGACTTTTGTCCTTTCAGTAACCTGAAAACAACACCCACCTCACTTAGCTAATTGGGAAGACCCCCCAACAAGCCAACATTACATGGCCTGTTTTGAGAAATGGTTCCTGAATTTCGTTTGTTGTGGTGCATTAAAGAAAGGTTCACTGTCAAAATGATTGGCAGAAAGTAATCATAAAAAAACCCCGATTTTTTTCCACTGTAGCAAAATCCCATGAAGAGGAGCCTTGATCTACCTCACCTCAAATACCTCAGGTTGTAGTAGGTACATAAGCTCATGACAGCTGATCTAACAGTAGAAAGGAATTAAATATCTGTAACAACACAGATGAGGAGTTCTAGCTGTGTGAGAGGAATTTCAAAGTAGGTTCTCCTCACTTACTTTTACAAGACTTAAAGGAATATTGCCCCATAAGATTAAAATACAGTGGTGTGGGTGTGATAGTGGTGGTGGGGAACCAAACCAAACCCACAAAATGCACATAATTAAGAAACCCCAGCCAATAAATGATTGGATAATTTAAACAAAATGGCAATTGCTAAGAGAAGCTAATTAATTGCAGTGGGTGTAAAGATTGTTAGTTTTAAAAAAAATGTGGTGGTTTAGGTAAAATTGTTGTCTTTCATTTTTATCTCTGAGCTTCCAAAAAAGGTGTCTTGCTGTGGGACACGTTAGAGGTAGATCTTGCTGTGTCAGCCGTGACCTGACATCATAAACGTCAAAACCATCCCACATAAAATCAGAACAACTGCTCTTTTGTCAGTTTCAGACCTGACACAACATGGGGTTTACTCTAATAAAAGGATATGTGGTTGTTCCTTTTTAAGGTAAAGTTAGTTCACATTTAGCTGTTTTACATGCATAAATGGAATACAGGCACTGAAAACCACTATGTTTAGTGTTCAAGGGTGCTTTTCTTGCGCTACATAACTGTGAGAAGGAGAGAATATTCCCCATGTGTAGTCTCAGTTTTGTGCTGTTTACAGTCTATAGAACCTCATACACTGTCAGATGGCATCATTGTGCTCTCTCTCTCCATACCCAGTTGCCACATGCTTGGAAAGAGTAGAAGGAGAATTTTAACATTATGCTTTCTAGACAGATTTTATCCCTGCCATTGGTGGAATGAAAATTCAAGACCTTTCCAGAAGTACTAAAGAGGGTAGGATATTAAGAGCAAAGTTTTTTTCCCTGTCTTGGAAAGAAAAAAATAAGATAAACAGTAAGTGATTATCCTCTCTGTTTGCATTTTCCCTCATTCTTGGTAAAGGTAATAAAATCATAAAAGCTTAAAAATGGAGGCCAACTCTTTAAATTTATCCTTCTCTAGTGGCTCCTTACTTCTAATTTCCATGTTTTGAACTTGCTTAATTAAATCCTGGGCAGGTTATGTTATTACACATAGCCATCATAGATTGTTAGCTAAATGATACTGTAATTTATATATCCTGGGCTGTTTAGGGACGTGTATAGGAAATTAGAACAAAATATGACTACAGGGCTTTTATTTGTATGCAAATTTCTGCTATTCTGCATGCAAACACTAGACTATCTAAGCAGACCAATAATAAAAAATAATTAATGTCAGAGTTATAGCAGGGAATGAGGAATGATCTTGCCTTTATAGAGTTTTATGTACATGTTGATAGAATGTGGGTCTTTATAAATCACTACTTTTGCAAGTTTGCCGTATTTATATATACACATGTATATGTATCTGGTTTTTAAATTGGGTGATCTTATTCCCCCAATAAACATAAAAATCAAAGACTTCTTTGCCATTCTTTCAATATTATTTTTTACATGCAATTTTTCATAGCCCAAACCAAAGTGAAAATGCAGATTTAAACTGTGAATTTAGTACAAATTATGAATTTTTCACATTATTTTTCCATTCTAATTCTGCCCCAGAACACACATCTTTGTACTTGTTAAAGAAGAGCTACAGTTTGAGCCCTAAATAGCCTCAAAAAGGTCCAAAGAACTTAAAAGAACATGTTCTTTACAATTCCAAATTAAAACCTGGACTTCTGTGCACTACCCTGTGAAATGTTCCTCGCAGTTCTCTACAAAAATATCTAAAATGGAGCTACTGAGCATGGAACAATTCTAAAAAAGCTGTTGCAGCCACGTAGAAGCATGAAGAATTAGGTTAATATGGATAGGGACATTAAAAAAGCCATTGGTTAATGTATATTTCTGAGTATTAAAAACTTGGCTAGCTTAGTATAAAAAAGAAGCGTTAGATGAAAAACGTGTTTTAAAATTGCTGTTTTAACAGAGGGTTTTAAATTGCTCTATCTTTAACAAACATCTTTCTCTTTATAGAGATGGCTTCAAAATAACAGCAGAGTGACTGGTTTTGACATCCCGAAGTTAGACAAGTTAAAAGTGCTGCAACTTTCAAACTCTTTGTAACTCAAATGCAACCAAGAGCTTTTAGGGAAAGTTATGCCTTTAAATGCAGGGAATCTGTAATGGGTGGTTAGCATTAGCCAGACTGTAGTGATATAAAAAGATTCCTGTAAAACAATTTGTCATCCCACTTGGAAATACAGTTTAGGGGCAAAAAGAAGATTCTCATTTGTGTCTGGATTGTAGCTACGGAAACTTTATATATTCCCTTTAGAAAGATCAGGAAAGTCCTGCGTCATATGGGCTTAGGGCAGGTGATCCACTGAACTAATAGGATGGGAATTTTCTCAATCAATCAGTAGGGTAGTTGTGGTCCCAGAAACAAACACCAATATAAGAAATTAAAACCAATTAGATGTAATTACTCTCCTTAAAGAATCATGTATGTAGCTTGTGTTTGAGTGCTCCTGAAAAGAGGACATTTGAAATGGCATGGATGATATTTACAGAACTGCCCAATAAAATTTTAAATTTCCTAGGTAGAAAGTACAGCTTTGGTAAATATATGTCTCTGGATCTTGCCAAGCTGTTTAAAATGGGTTATAGGTTCTTAAACACACACACATTATATATACACATATATGTGTGTATCTATGGAATATGCTTGTGGAAGTGTTTTAGCTTCTGGGTTTGGAGAGATTTGCTGCTAGTGATGGAAATTGTCCTCTTCCTCTTGTTTCTCATCAATTCAAAGAACACTTTCAAGCTGTAGTTATAATTTCCAGATCTGTCTTAATATTCAGGGCAAAACTGGGTCATTTTAATGCCATTGGGTTACAAACATGCCAAGTGAAGTGCTGTATAAGTAGAAAGGGGATATCAAAATGTGGTCTGGAGTAAAATGCTTGCAGAGACACTACTTGGTAATCTTGGAGGTCTTTTCCACCCTTATGTTTCTATGTTAATCATCCAGGGCTTTACTCACTCGTTCCAGGTGAGTGCACTATTCTATCTGTCCACGTAGAACTTCTTTCTTCAGTAAATCTACATGACACATAAACTGTATGAAGGTCCTGAGACTTAGTATAACAAAACACAGCAGGTAGGTATGAAAACCTTCTTGGTCATAATGCATATGGATATTTTATTGGTCTATGAATGTCCAAAAATCTTATTTTAAGCCTTCATCTATGTTTTTAAATGTCAAAATTAAGTGCTGATTAAATTGCAATATCTAATGGGTGCCTTGGTTATTTGCAAAGTTCTTTTCAAATAGATTAATTAAAATAACTATATATATATATAATCTAGAAATTGATTTAATTATAAAATTTCATGTCCCTTTTAAAAACAAGCAGTATATGATTTAATGCAATTATCATATCTATTTGCCTGCAAGCATTTCATTTCAAATTAATCTTTAGACCTGATAGCTTTTATTTTCCCTGTTGTTTCAGAAAACCAGAAAGATATGAACTAGTGTATTTTATTGAATTTCTTGTTATTCCATCTGGCTTTCAAGGTCCCTGAAGCACTAATGAAGGTCAAGGAGTTTTAGAGTGAAATGCAATCCCTTCACCTGGAGTACAGGACCTGCTAGTACAATAGTAACAGAAAATATCACTTTCTTTCTAGAGAATATTAGATTGCTTCATAGCTCAAGATCAGAACAAGGATGCTGAAAATAGAAATGCCTCTTGGAGTGGGTTCTGGTACTTGAGATTCTAGTGGCTGGTACCTGATGGCTAAAGCTTATTGTTATTTTACTCAGGAGGAACAAAATGATCATAGCAATAGTTAAATGCTGACAGTAAAAATAAAAATAGTTAAATGTCTTTCTGTTGTGGTCCAAGTCTAGCACAGGGAGCTTAAAAATACCTCTGGTACAATAAAAACCAGATGTAACACGAATTCAAGATGAGTATTTATACACGTCCTAACTTTAGACTTGCATAAGCATTCAGTGGGATTGCTCGAGTGCCTGAAGAACAGGAATATGTTTGCTTTAATGACCTGCTGGAGCAAAGAAGCATTGCCATCTCTTTTATAGGATTCATTCTCAGGATTCTGCCCAGTAGGTCAGGTGTTGCAACTGTGCAGTGCAGGTTGTGGTTAGTTCTTCAGTTTCCTGCATCTAGGAAAACAAAGTTTCTGTGGAATACTCAAACCTACACAATTGTCCCTCAGATTTACAGTAATGAATATTAGTTCAATTTCTTTGCAAGAAAGCTTATAGTCATGGATGAGTTAAAGTTCTTTAAAGCAGAAGTTTTTCACTTATTTTTTATTGGACAATGTCATGAAGACACCCTCAAATTTAGAATGTTGCTCCATCAGGGTTCATAGTTTTCATGTTTATTTACTTCACTACTTCCACTGGCTGCAGTTGTTTCACAGCGCAATAACACTTTCCCGTTGGGGGAGCATATATGTATAAGTAAAGGGGGAATAAAGAAAACTACAATTGAGTCAAACGATAATTATTTAGAGAAAAGAAAGAATGTAATTACAAGAAGTCTCAGAGGTCTGCCTCATGTTAAGACTCAAATTCTGTAATGGCTAGAGAATAAAATACATTTTTTTGGTGCTTAATTATAATTGTGATGATCCTTTTAGGTGTGAAGTGAAATCTCCTTCGGGGAGATGGAATGTCTTGCCCATGCTCTGAAATGCATGTTTCTCACAGTAAAGAGAAAGGACTGATAAACTTTGGAGTGAAGTGTCTGAGTCCTCCTTTTCCGACAGCGTACAGAGGCTGGGCATACTGTGCTTGCTGGCTACGAGCTCATTTCTCTGTGCTTAGCAAAACCTTAACCAAATCTTCAAATTTTGAAGTTGTACAATAGGCAGATGCTGTTATACTACTTGAGGAGGAAGTTTTCAGTCTTTGTTTTAAAGGCTGTTCCTGTAGTTCCCCTAAATTACATAGAACTACACAAGAATTAAAAGTGTATTTATATTGCACTGATACTATTCTGTCATGTTCATTTATAAGAAAATATCTAAAAACCAGGAAATAAGGGCTTTGAACAGCATCATTATAAGAAATGCTGTTCTGTTCTTCTTTCTTTGTTGCCTTTCCCTTTGTGGCATTTGCTCTGTACATCCTGGGAACACAATTGTATGATGTCAGAGCACAGATCCATTTCTCTCAGTAATACCCTGTTTCTTGCACTCTCCAGTAATGGATGCCAGGGAAAGATGGAAGCTGGAGATAAGTAGTGCTGTTCTGTCAGAGGAACCTGGCCTGCAGCACGCCCTGGGCTCAGAGCTTTCCTGCGCTAATGGTGCCTCTTTAAGATTTAATAGTGTTTAATGGAAGGTATATCCCTGACTCTGGTGGATCCTGGTGCTCACAGCTATAAGGATAAGCATCTTCCCAATAGTACAAGCTCCCCCTCCATGTCCTTCCTTCCTTACCTCTGCTTTCCTGTACTCCTGCTTTTTAGAAAGCATTATAGTATTTTAGGAAGTTTCCACATCTTTGGATATTTATCTTTGGTTCTTCTTACTTTAAGTCATGAAATTACTCCCTGGCACCTCATGTTGATGAAATCTGTTGTCCCAGGGAAGAGGGCCCAGGGGGAAGGCTGTGAAAAATCAAGCCTTTATATCCCCACTGAGTGCTTATAAAAGTGAGTGGATAGGATCTCAGTAGCTTTTATATACTGACCATCTGGTATGCAGCCTTTGCTTTTACCTTCTGAGCTGGAGAGCTGATGGCAAGAAATATAGTTCTGATTTACTATATTTAATTCACAAAAAGTTATGAAGAAGTTTTCAGAGGGTAAAGCGTTTACAGAAAAGCTACTGCTTCAGAAGTGTGGGTGCTTATCTATACTAATTAGATACAGAGATGGAGGTGTAAATCTGAAGGGATCAGGATTTGTTCCAGTGGTGTATTGCCCATTTCCATACAACCCAGAAATTGCACTTACACATTTCCCTCAGGCAAATTTTCTACCCTGAGCACACTCATATAATGTAATAAACTGTAGATAAACTTCTGTGATACTGGGTTCAAAAGGAAAGAGGAGATATCAGGTCAGATACTGGGAAGAAATTCTTCTCTGTGAGCGTGCTGAGGCCCTGGTACAGGATGCCCAGAGAAGCTGTGGCTGCCCTGTCCGTGGAAGTGTCCAAGGCCAGGTTAGACGGGGCTTGGAACAACCTGGGATAATGGAAGGTGACCCTGCCTATGGCAGGGGGCAGAACAAGATGATCTTTAACATGTCTTCCAACCCAAACCATTCTGTGATTCTAATGAGGTGTAATTTTAATGTCTTGTGTAAAATTAAATATCACCTTTGTTTTAGAAATGCATACGTTTGTATGTTGCCACTTGTATCCTCAAAACTGAAAACATAGAAAAACATTTTTATAAAGATCTTTTTCACACACTAGTGAAAAACCTAAAACTCCAATCCAACTGACTTACCTGAACATAAACTTGCAGGTTTTAATCAGACCAAATTTATATTTTCATCTGCTGAAGAATTTTGAACTTGGATTACTCTATTTTTGCAGAAGGATAATATTGATTTCCCATTACTTTATTCCCTATATTTTTATCAACACAAACACTACCGCTCCTAATGTTTTTGTGGAATTCAGTGAAATGTGCAAGTCTTCTATATACCGGA
>NW_008239762.1:691699-736941 GCF_000691975.1 Corvus brachyrhynchos
AGGGAAAGAAAAACGTTGCTCAGTGCATACACTTCAGTCCTGATCTTGACAATTTTCAGAAGAATCTAGTTCAATTTTTTACTGTTCTTAGTGGTTCTTTAGTAGTGATGGTCTAATTTCAGTATTGTGAGATTTTAGGATTTATTTTTCAAGCAAGCTGGAACTTGCAGCTCCCATTAGACTTATGATAATATTCCCACACTAAAATGCTTCTGTTTCGGACTGGGGGGTGAAGAGGAAGAGGAGGAAGCTGCTCAAAAGGGTTGGTCAAGAACCCCGAGTAACTAGTTAGATGTATTTATATTGATGTGTTTTGGTTAATCCACTCTTTTTCAGATGAGAGGATGAATATCCTGCTGTCCTCAGCCAGCACACTCCGGTAGGGTTGAGTGTCCAATTTACCTAGCTGAGGTGATGAGCAGAACTTGAAGGAACTGACATTGTAAATCTTGAGGATCTGTAATTGCTAACAAAAAGGTAAACCACAATTTTGCCATAGGTAAGTTTTTTATACTTTGTCTCAAAGGATTTTCTGGATGTTGTTTGTTTGTGCTTTTTGTTGTTGTCTGTTTTTTAAGGTTAAGTAGAACTAAAAGACCAGCAAGTTGTGATTTTTATTTTTTTTTCTAAATATACTTTTCCCAAATCAGTATTTAAGTGCCGGGTGCCACATACTCCTTAAGCAGATCTTCTAGAATAGAAACTGTGTGCCATGAAGGACTTTTAACTTTCCAGAAGCTTTTGGAGTGGTCCCTATAGTTGCCCCAAAAAATCCATCCACCTTCCTTCTCCCCAGAAGACAACTATATTTCACTGTTTGGATTATTGGGAAACAACACAGGAAAGCTGTACGCCTTATAAAGAGACAGAGAAGCTGTGCATTAAAAAAATCACCTCTCTGGATTTTACAGTAGTTCTCAAATAACTTCACACAAGCTGATCTGTAAAATAAAGAAAGAGGAAGAATTGTGTAATGCTTCCAGAGGTCAGCTTTGTTATGCTGGTGTTACCATGCCTTTGGCTGTAGTTTCACTAAAAATGGCCGTTCAGTCTGTCCTTGTTCCTAAAGGAAATGGCAAAGCTAAAATGGGTGGGAGGAGAGTCACAGCAGTGTGATACTGGCAATGGAATCAGCTGCCTCTGCTAAAACACAGGACATTTGTGTATTGCTCACCAGGATTAAAGTATCATTTTTTAGTGTTAAAACTCATATCTCATTTTTTAGTGTTAAAACTCATATCTAAATTTATGCATGATAGTAAAAATAAATAAAAAATAATATCCTAAACTACACATAGCATTGTACAAAGCATCTCAATCCCAATAACAGCTTTAAAATGCCCCTATTAATCCCGTAATTGCAAATGGCTTCTATTGGAATTTAGTATAAAAACTATCAAAAAGTTAGTGAAGCAAACAAGCTGGTGAAGTAGTTGGTTCATGGAGAAGGTGCAAGGTAAGGATGGATTCGCTCCAACTCTGCCCCTGAGAATCTCTGCCCAGTAAAGGAGGTTAACAGCTCCCTGTTGTACCTTGGCCCGATGGCATAGTGCTTGTGCAAAACACAGTGTGGGGGATGTGGCTTTTTGATAGTCTGAGTGTGTCTGACTCTACAGCTGTTCCTTGTGGTGATGCTCTATTGGTGTGCAGACTGTAGAGCCACACCCAAGGGAAATTCCCTCCATCCTTCTTGTTGAATGTATGTATTTCAGGAATGCAAGACCTGTGAGACTAAAAAAAAAGAGCAAACAGGAAAGTATCTATTTTGTGGATTAACTGGTAGAAAATACTCCTCAAAGAAAGGTGGAAGTTTTGGGAAATTTCTCTTGTTAATATGGTTTTATTCCACTGGGGGTAATGGTTTTGAGGACATCAGGTTACTCATTTTTTAGGCTTATTGGGCTTTTTTCCCCTCAAATAAAATGAAAATAGCTGATCACTGTGATCTTCAGCCTTGTCTCACAAATCATTGTTCAGGGTGTGGATTCCAGTGGTGAATTCCTGGATTTATTTGGGCAAATGCCATACTTGGCATTGTAGTCACTACTAGAGTAGGGATTTAAGCACTGGGTGCTTCTCAGGTGAGATACCTGTGATAATGTGAATATCTCTGTTGGGTATGGCAGGAAAGGTTTCCTCAATAAGTGGATCTCTGGCAATGTGGTGTAAACTTTAGTCTCTTTGGTGTACTAACAGCAAATAGTAACAGCAGCTTTTAAAACCTTTTAGTAGTTTCCCAAGGAATAAATGAAATGTTTGATTTCTGTGGTTAAATTAAGACTGATAGAGACAGAATTTCTTCATTCCTTCATTATCTTATATGTTTGATATTAAAGCACTTTGTTTGAAAAATCTGTTTTTATTCATGCGTAGATTCAAAAAACTTTGAAACTGAAACATTATTCTCCCTTGGAGAAAATTACTCTTATTGTCATTAGTCTCCTATTGTAAGAATAATAGGGAACATTTTTAGAAAAAGAAAGCAGAGAAAATATACATTCCAGAAAGCACTTTGAAAAAGACCATTGTCTTTTCAGATCAGAGTACTTAATATTACTGTTGTGTTTTCAACACCGGACCCTGAATTTATCACTTTCTGCCTCATCCCAGAGGACCTAGCTTCATTCAGTGAGCAGGACAGATGTTTCTGAGGTTGGCATATCTTTCATTCTTGAAAACTCAGTTTGTGTATGTCTACTTTCTCTAATTATGGATAGAAAGTGAAATTTAATATTTAAACAATTTAATATACAAATGTCAACATTGCTACTTCAAAAAATATTAGGAAATAAGGAGTAAATTAATAGCTGTAGGAGGACCTCCAAGAAGGCTAGAAGTGCCAACATACACTCTCAGGGTGTCTTGAATTCTTCTCTGCGGTTTGTGCAGGTATTTAAAGTGCAGAGGTATTTAAATTAGCTACATCAAGTTCTCTTTTAAGGAATCAAGTAATGCAATTAACATTATCAACAGATTGCTCTTATATACAGGAAACCATCTTGCTGGGGAAGATGAAACAGGAAAGCCTTATAAATATGATTGCCTGACAAAAGATTTTGGGAATATGAAAACTACAGGCGACATCAAAATGAAAGCCACTTTTGAAATACCAAATCTTAGTTACTGAACAACTGGAAAACAATGGTATGGCCGACTGAAGGTAATCCCCTCTTGATTGAACAGTACCCTCTGCTTGCAGGCAGGTCCAAGGGTCAGAGCAGACCCTACTAGCTCAGCAGAAGGGGTCCAAAGAGTAGTTTTTAGAAGTTAAGATGTAACACTCTATGGTAATATAAGAACTCTTATAGGCTGTATGTAAATGCTATAGGATTTGTATCTTGTATTAGATTGGTTAGTGACAATTAGAATATTCAGTACAGAAGATGATTTATTGTATTGTAACCAGGACTTCAGACACTCTTCACACACTCTTACTCTCTCTTACTCTTACTACACTCTCTCTCACTTCTTCACTCTCATTCCTCTCTCTCTCTCTCTCTTTACTTACCCGCTTACTCTCTTGCTCTCCTGGGCCTGCTCCGAGCTGAGTCTGGCAGCTCTAAGCAGTGCCCCAATACCCACGCCCTTTGCAATAAACCGCATGTTCCAAGATCAGACTATAGAGATCTCTCGTCACCGTCCGTCTACGCCCGGTCCAGACTGAACCTCAGCTCCCACACCATCTGTAAGAGCATTTTTGCCGCAGTGTATCGGTATTTAAAATGCTATGAAATTTAAGTGTGAGACTTGCACATTATACCTATAAATGACATCTGTCAGTGTCCCTCTGTCTCAGCTCTGTCTCCGCACAGAAGTATGAGTGCATTTAAAAGGACCCAGAAATTCTGAATTTCCTTACCTTTTATTATTTTAGATGAAGAAGATGGTAATTGTGCTTGCAGTTCACACCTTTGCCTATCTTGATTCTTTGAGTGGCATTGAGCGCAAAGAGGGAATATAAGCATCCTACCTTTTCATAAACATGTGAAAGGAAAGAGTAACCTAAAATGGTGTTTTACAAACATAAAAATCTGCAATAGCTGCAAATAAAAATTGTATCTCTCACTAAAAATGTCAGAGAAAGATTACCCTGAAACAGCAACAGCTGATAGGTTGCCATTGGCATTTGATAGCTTAATGAAGGAAAAGGAAACAGAGTAGTTTGAACCACTGGCATCCTCCATTGTATCTTTCTTGCTGAACTTGAGGCAATGAGCAATTTCTAGATCCTCTATTTTGACACCTTTTCATGCTGGGGTGTGTTCTAGGAGAGACAGCCTCTGTTGGAGGCTGTGGTGGTAGGCTGGGCTTTCCTTCTCTCTTGGTAAAGCTCTGCTCTGCTCACCCAAAGGGATGCTGATGGTTGGGTGTAACCCTGCCTTGTGCCTTGCAGACCCACTATGGGAGCTCCTAGGACAATAGTTGGCACTGGAAATACTTTCCTGGCTTGTCACAAGAGTAGCGAAGAGGATAAAGTAGATTTGGGCTCCTTTTAGGCATACTGGATCATTTCAAGTTTGATGGCCTTGGGAAATAATTAACCCAAAGTATCTCTTCACCACATTTAGAACAAGATTCTTGGACACTACTGCAATGATCATTTAGAAAGGAAGCTTCTTTTTTACCTGGTAGGAGTGAGCCAGCCTACTGCAGTCACTGCTTGCCTACTCTAACCCAAGAGCCACTCAAGTGCTCTGTGGGACTGTTCTTCATTTCAGTGGTCATGTTGTGCTGAAATTTAGAAAACTGTTCAAATGAAGTGTCTGCTTTCAAACACTCCCACTGCTGATTGCACCATTTGATATCACCATTACTTTTGGAACCAGAGTTCCAAGCAGGGCTGAGATGTAACCTGCGATGTAAAATCGTGTCTAAGCCTGGAGTGCATCAGAGTAAATTCCCATAAAGCATGGGAATTGGGAGCCTAGGTGTGTTAGCATCCCCAGTCTTGTCTTACTGAAGAGTCTTGCCTCTCTACAAATTGCTTTAAAGTTTTTGGAATTGCTGCTGTTATACTTGAGAGGACAGGGCGTTCCTTTCTTAAAAGACCTTAGTTTTCTAAAAGCCTCTGTTTAGTTATAAATATAGTAATAGTAAAGTATTTTTTAAGATAGAAGAAAGATAGTTGAACATTTTCCGCACTTTAGCTGCTTGCTCCCCTCTTCCCTTGCTTTTCCTTGTAGTGAGGCTCATCAGCTTTCTGGCTGTATGGTAGCAGTATATAGATTTAGGGTTTATTCCGTATTTTTTCTCTTTTTTGCTTTTTCTCCAGAGACACCTGGAAAGTACCTGTTAATAGTGTTGGGCTGAACTTTGCTGTCATGGTATTTGCAGTTAGACCCTTGGGGCAAGGGAATGGAGCGGAGTGAGCCACTGCCCAGGGCATGTTCTCTGCAGGCGTGTTTTACAGCTGGCTTAAGTCTTTTGGCAAGAGACTAGAAAAGAATAAGTAAAGAACAACCAGCTACTGCAGCAGTAAATTTTAAGACAAGTTGGCTTAACAGATCTGTCGTGAGTCAAGGCAGTGCAGCAGCACTGGCAGCCGAGTGCCTGTTCTGCAGGACCTGTGTGGTCCGAACAGAAATACAACTCAGAATCTGGATCTATCAAGGTCAGTGGAGCTGGGAAGCAGTGATTTAAGTAGGAGACACTCTTGTGCCTGAACACCAAAGACAGCAGCAAAGCCAAACCTCCTCGGGACAATTGGGTCGGAAAAGCACAGGAGCCAGAAAAGAGCAGTGTCATCATGCCAGGGATGGCTGACCTGTTTCAGGGTCAGCTGCAGTAGTCTGGCAGTGAGACAGAAGAGATGCTGTGTGTGAGTGACGCTGTTGGGAATGCTGTGCAGGCAGCAGGGCCAGCCCAGGGACGGTGCTGATGGAGGGGACGGGGAGCGGGTTCAGGGGCACAGCAGAGGACGAGAAGAGGTGGTGGGAGCACTCCTGTGCACTGAGGGCTGAACTCTGAGCTGTCAGAGCCATTAGGTCACAGAAAACAGGGCAGGCTTTGTGGGTCTGGGGGGCTTATGTGTTTATTTCCTTGTAGTGAAATTAGGAACTGCTCTGAGGGATTTGATCCAGGTAGGCATTGCAACGGTAGCAATGTTCATGGTGATGGATCAGGTGTGGGTTAGATCTGGCAAATCCACTCAGATCCAGTGCAGCTTCTGCCCTCCAGAATCATTGAGACACTCCTGAAAAGCACCAAAACAAGTGGCAAAACTTCTGAAGTGCTAGACAATCTTAAGGCTCCGAAGTTTTTTAAGAAATCTTGCAGGGATCTTCTTCAGTCTATTCTGCTTCCAGCTGTGCCCACAAATACCCCGAGCTGTCCCTCTCCAGGATATTCTACATCCCATAGCTCCAGTCCCCATCAGAGCTGAAATACAGAAGTATTTGTTTGTGTGCTATAAAAATTCAATATACACATTCAGCAAACAACACTCACCCAGTTTTTTAAAGACTATAAAATCTGTTTAAAATAATGAAGAAAACTTCTTTTATTTTCCTTTTCCACAGATGACCATTTAGTACAAAATTATTTTTTCAGTATATCAACTGAAACCTGACACATTTTACTCAGTTATTTAAGAGAATACAAATATTTAACTGTTTAACGATGTGTGGCTTTTGTCTTTTAAAACATAACTTCTATTTATAACTTTTTTTAAAAGAAAATTATATGCAGAATTAGTTCTGGACCTCATTTTTTACTTTGAGGAATGTAAAATGACTCCTAATTCTACATTTTAAAATTTGCCAATAGGTTACATATTTTTGATCCAGTTAATTATTTGCTGATAATATATTTTGCAGTAGGATATTAAAGCATAAATGATAAAGGAAAATATCACTGGAACATAATGCAAAATGTTGATGTAAAAAATGGTTATCAAGTTCTATCTTTAATTAAAAAGTTACTTTATTTTCTCATTTCTGGAAGGTTAAAACATTCAATGATCTTTTAACTTCTAATGTGGAAGCTCATAATTGTATTATGGAGTTTAGGAAGGTATTAGAGAGGTCAGCTGATAAAAATAAATGCAGCACATAAATTTTCTTAGGAACGTTTATTATTCTTTTGAGTAAAATGGCTTTTTTTTCTGCTCAAATTTTTCAGACCCAATCCCTTTGGTTTAGGATATAGATTCAAAATCAGTTAGTTGTTTTTTTGTTTTTTTGGTTTTTTTGGCAGGTATACATTGACATTCATTTTGTTATGGTGCACTGCATTTTATTGTGATATATTTTCATCAGATAACCCCTTAAAAGTCCAAGTACAATAGTTACAGTGTTGCCTTTTACAACTTAACTGGTATTTTCAAAACTTCCATATACTGTGTTTTCCTTCAAAGCCAAATGTAAGTCTGATAATCCTCACTTATCTGCACTTCAGTGTTTTGCATGAGAACATCAGTTGATCTTTTATCTCTGCGTTTTCTCATAGGAACTTCAAAAGGAAGTTGATGCAAATATGACAGCAACATGAAAATGCTGCAGAAATCTCTTGTGCTTGCTTAGTGAGATCTGAAAATTTAATGTGTCTAGGTATAGAATTTTTTTCCAGTTCTTGAGATAACATGACACAAGCTGGCACAGAGTTTGATTTTGTGTTTGTGTATACCTGGCAATTGTGGCAGTGGATTTGGTTGCTTTTTGCTTGCTGTTTGGAGGGGGTTTTTTTGTTTGTTGGTTTCTTTTGGTGGCACTGCTATAATTAAAAATCTAATGGAAAGAAGTTGAAGTAATAATAATGAATATTAAATATTTCTTTATTTTCTTGGCAAAAGTGGTCTCTGTTTCCGATGATCTGCTCCCCTGGTGGTATTTCCTCTGCCTGAAGCAGGCCCCATGTTCTGCATACAGCTGCTGTCAGGGCATTGTCCCTCACTTCCCTGGCAGGAGTGGGAATGTTTCACCAGCCCAGAGCTGCCCTTAAATCCAGAGTTGTGCAGAAAGTTGTCGAGTGTTGGGCACAGAGAAGCTGTTCTCTAGTGAATACTGGTAGTGGATCAATCCTTGGCTTGCCCAGACACAAGGGCTGCTGAGTTACCAGTGGAAAGGTTCTGGATGAGTGCCCTTGCTCCTTCAGGAGTGGGAATACAGCAGCAATAATTCTTGCAGGGCCAAGGTGGGGGGTGGTGCTGAAAGGGGTCAGCATCCCAAAGGCTGCACATTTCTGTGCATAGGCATTAAATAAGGAGTGAACAGGACAATAAAAAAAAAGTCTATAAAGAAAGTGATTTATCAGTTTTGAGGAGAGGTGCCCTTGAAAATACTACACTTGGTACATTGCTTGGAGTCTGTTTGTCTTCTAACTGCCTGCTTCTCTTGACTTTTCCTTGAGTTTAGCCAGCTGTTTTTCTTTCTGGCACTAATTTTGGTTGGATGTTCAGATGCCTTAGTAACTTTGCCATTTCAAATATTCGTCCCTGTACCACTTGTGTTTCATCTCATGCTGTGTAAAAAGCTTTCAGGATGGCTTCCTACAGGTGTTGAATAATTTAGCTGAAGAATGAAACTTGCTGAATGCCACAATCAGTTTTAAGTATATAGAAGAGTTGCTGATAAGAATGACCTTTTCAGAGAAGGACTTTTGAGGAAGGTTCTCTTCATCCCTACAGCTCATTAGAGATTTCATTATCCCTTTAAAATTAATAATAAACATTAAGATTATCTTATTGCTGCAGTAATAATAAGGCTTTATAAAGATTGATAATGTTATTAACAACAAGATTAATAAAAGAATGAGCACTTGATCATCAAATAAAGAAGTATTTAAAAATAGTTTGGACACCAGCACAACTAAAGTTGTCCTGAATTCCATTTTCTCGGGATTTGACAACTCAGGTTAATAAAACTGTAGAATATACTGCAGGAAATTCAGCATTTCTCCTTAGGCTCTGTGTTTCAGGAGGTTTATGATACTCTATGGCAAAAGTTCACTGTGAGTTAAAGACACAGTTTCTCTGATCTAATTATTAAAATATTAATTTTAAGGAGGAGGGGGTAAATAGTCTCTTAAAATACAGTTTATAAAGCATAATGTAGCAATTTTATTATGTTTTGAAAGTTTTAGCCAAATATGACTTGAAACCAACCTTCATTAAAAAAAAAATTAAAATACTTGGGACTACAAATATAAGTTCACAACCTGACATAATTTCTTCTGTTATTTCAGTTTGGAAACAGGGGTGCCACCCACCTGTTTTTAATTGCATATAGTATTTATTCTTCATAAATGTTCCTGATATGTTGTGGGTTTTGTTTTGGGTTTTTTTTAATGTCTGACTCATCCATATTTAGAAAGCAGACTTACAGTTTCTTCAGAGCTGTGCATGACAACAACACTCATTTTAAAAGCATCTACTTTTAACTCACTTTGGTATAAAGCTTGCTGCTGTGTGCTTCACTGAGGGAATAAAACAGAAATTAATCTGGAGGAGAAGCTATTCATCGTGAACATGTCAGCTTCCATAGTATCTTGTGGATTTTAAAGAGGTATTTTGAGCTACATTATAAAACAAATAATACCCTTCTTCTGAAGGAGGGCAAAGAAAAAAAGTTCTTTAAATAGTGCTGTGTTGTCATGAAATATGTGCTTAGTCTCAGACAAATCCACTTACTTTTAATAACACCCATGTTTTTATAATATGCTGCCTTCATAAAATTTCTCTGCAGTTGATGAAGCTCCACTGAGGCCTGTTCTCATGGATGGCATTGTGAGGCCAGATCCAGTTTTACCAAATTTATCTGCCAGATTCCCACAGCATCCATGCAATGTGATGAAAGGGGCACCTGGAAAATCCCCTGCTACCTTTCTTTGTTGAAAGGTGGGTAGAGCATCATGTAACCAACTCAGCCTTTAAACTGTTGAATGGGTAATTCCCTGTCTGGGCGACAGCTTTTCTGTCAATAGAACAGGGGGGGAAAATGTCAGTGATAGTCTTCCCTGTGGATGCTTTGGATCTAGGGATGAAAATAAGAACTGGAAGTGATAGGCGTGGAGACATCCTTCTGTATGTCAGCCTCCCACAGAGAATATACAAATTCTGGCTTTTGCCAGCATCCATGGAAAGTGAATACCCTTAACTAGAAAGCTGAACATGCTCTCTTTAGTCTGGGGTAGGAGCTTGTGTGGAGACAGCTGGGACAGCGATATCTTACACTGCCACAGCCATGTGGTGGCTTTGGGGAGCACACAGCTTTACCTCTCCCCAAGCTGAGACAGCCACATGGTGGTATTGTGAGGGCATGTAGTGCCAGTGGGGGCAAATCAGCTGGTGTTTAGATTAATGTTAAATTAAAGATGGTGTGAAATCAGTCAACTGACCCTTGAGTCAGGAAAGGGCAAAGGAGAGCAGATGAGTTTGTTGCCTTGCCTGAGGGAAGGAAGTTGCTGTAAATACAGATGTAATTATTGGTATTTAAAATTTTCATTTCTACCCTATTTTTTTTTTTTCTTCAAGGTTTTATTTTCATACCTTTGATTTAGGACTGAGTATGAGCAAATAGTAACACCTGGAGACAAGTGCACGTAGGAGCAGCCTTGGCTGAGGGTGCCATTCTAGCAGCTGGATGTGGGTTAAATATTTGCCAGGCTATTTTTATGATGTCTTATCTTCATCTATCAGTATAAAGAATGGATAAATGCCCTTGCTGGCTTCATTCTCCTGGGCCACCTAATTTTATTTTGTGACAGATAGTTATGAGATGAAGAAAGGGAGGTCCTGCTTGTAGCTGTGCTCTTCTCCTGGCAGATGCTCGGAGAGCTCAGGGACAGCATTGCCAGCTGTGCTGGGTGCTGGGAAGGGATCTTTGCTCAAGCACCATAATGCACAGGAAGATCTCATTTGTCAGAGTCATTCTGGGTTATTAACTGGGTAATTAATTAATTGGTATGTGTTGTCTCCTCTCATTTGCAACCAGAGCTTCTTTCAATGAAGAACTGTGGTGTTAACCCCGTGGCTCGATCAGGCTGTTTGTAACCACTGAAGTAAACTATTAACTGCAGTCAAAACAAAGTCTAAATCTCTGCTGAAGCTACACAAGGCAGTGATATTTCCATGTGCAGTGCATGAGTTACACTGCAGATCTCTGTAGGTAGTTAGGGAGGAAGATGTTAAGAAGTAAGAAGAATGCGGTGTTTCTTACAACTTTTAAAAACTTTTAGTGCCTCTTCTATTGGCAATTGTGTGATTAACATGAACACAGTCCTGCAATTCATTTGAAAACTATAACGGTGTCCTGGGTTCAGGAGGGATAGAGTTAATTTTCTTCCTAGTAGCCAATACAGTGTGTGCTTTGGATTTAGGATGAGAACAGTGTTGATAACAAATGGATGTTTTAGTTGTTACTGATCAGTGCTTACACTAAGTCAAGGATTTTTCAGCTTTTCACCCCACCCCACCAGTGCAGAGGCTGGGGGGTACATGAAGCTGGGAGAGGACAGAGCTGAGGAAGCTGACCCCAACTGACCCAAGGGATATCCCAAACCATGCTGAGTCATGCTGAGCATATAAATTAGTGGGAAAGCTGTCCATGGGCTGCTGCTCAGAGACTGAGCATCAGTAAAATAAATAAAATAAAATATAAAATATAAAATATAAAATATAAAGTAGAAAATATAAAATAGAAAATATAATATACGCATCGTTTTCTTTGCACTGTAGCTGCATAAAAGGTTTATGAAATTGCCTGTGACAGTTCCTTGACAGGAAAAAACAGAGATATTACTATAATAACATTCAAAGGTGATTGCAACAAAAATAAAATAATTCAAACTAGGGCAATATTTGCTCACATGGTGAGCGATTGTTTTTGTTTGCATCACTTGTTTTTCTTGGAATTTTTTGATTTTTTTGCTATTTTTATTCATTGCAATTATGATTATTTTTATTAATAATAATAATTTTATGTAAGTTATCAAGCCGTTTTTAATTCGATCCACAAGTTTTCTTTATTTTGCCTTTCCAAGTCTCTTGCCAGCCCAATGGGGGAAGTGAGTGATTGGCTGTGTGGGGATTTGCTGTCTTGGATTAAACCATGACAAGTGGGAGCATTGGCCAGTGGTCAAGTGTAAAAGGATGGTTGAATCTGCACTGAAATGGATGAGAGCACTCACCTGTGGCTACCAGACATACAGACACTGCTCTTCTTGAACGTTTTCCTCTGAGCTTTGGGCAGTGAATCCTCTCGTGCCAGGGACTGCTCTCGCTCGGTCGTGGAGTCCAGTGGAAGCATTAATGGGATTGGGCCCCTGCTGAAATCTGGCTGGCTCACAGGGGTGAGCTGCCAAGTGCCAGTACAGGTTTGGGGGGCAGTTGGAACAAAGCTAGACTGGAAAAAAGAGGTGGAAAACATGGAAAAAGTCCTTGGCACTCCCAGCTCCAGGAGTACACCTGCTGCCTTTGGCTGCAGTGTCACATGTGGATACCTGTGTATGCCTTGAGAATGCTCAGGTGCGGCACTGGCCAGCAGTGCTTGTCTCCATTTGAATCTGGGTGTAAGGACAAACAATTTTCCTTCCAGTCTGGAGCCTGTTGTCACTACTGGGTGCTTGTGCTGGCATTAAACCCTGCTGCTATAACATGGGATGTGGCTCAGAGGGTTTGCACATAAGGCACGTGGCTTGGGAACTAATTCCTACACTGTTGCGTCCCTTTCTTGAAATCAAGATGTATCTTTCTTAAGAGAGCTCCAAAGCCTGGATGTGGCTGACCTTCCAGTGACAGCATCTGAGAAGTAAAAGGTTTCTTGGCGTTTCCTTTTGCAGAAACTTCCCCTCCAGCAGTTTCTCTCCTTTCAGCACTCGCTGTGCTGAAGTCCAGTCCCTTTCCACCCTGACCTTCCTTGTGAGCCTGGAGCTACTGCTCTGGAGAGCCCCATGTGCCCGCATGATGGGAAGTTCTTTTTCTCTCTTATCTTAAATGGTCATAAGACCAAACTTCATCTGGTATTAAAGAGGTGATGTCAAATAAATTAAGACTAATATTGAAAGACAGTGGCTTTGTCCATGTGCCTGCTATTTTTATTGCTTCCTTTAGTACAGCAGATGAAGCTAGTAACTAAAGAATCTATTGCTTGTATTTTAGCTCTAAGACTTTGGCTGTAAAATGTCTCATAGAAATTTTACAACACAGTTGAAAAAGGATACAGTTCTCTTAATAAGAATTTTAGAGACAGTTGCATCTCTAATGTGTCTGTCTTTCAACTGCTGCTTAATATCACATAAATCAAGTAGCATTATGAGAGTGACAGTAATATCATGGGAGGGACTATGTGCCCAAGTTGTTAGCATACAGTATTAGAAATAGATTAATTTGATTAAATTTTAATATAAAATAAATTGCATTTGCAATTTATTAAGATTCTCTTTCTGGGCTAATACTCTTCATCTGTAGCATCCTTCGTAACTGATCTTTATGCCCAGCTTTATTGAATCAACAACGTGGCCAACTGGAAGAAAAGAAAGGGAAAGATATTAGTAACTGTGTATCTCTGAATATTATTTTCATAGATTTATTTGCTCATTTTTTTTTCTGCTTCAAATGCCCTTGACCTCCTGAATTCACAGTTTTCACAATATACGCAATCTTTGAATCATCGATGTGAGTAACAGAGCATCACCTTGAGCTAGGAAAATGCAAATCAAGTAAAAAGGCATCAGCTGGTCCCAATCCGGCCATCCTGCGCTACACATTGTCCCACACTTGGGACATGGGGGTTTGTAAAGAAGATGCTTTTTAGAAGCAGCTTTTCAACCAAAACTCCTCAAGTGTGGCAACAACAGCCCCAGTAAAAAGAACTTCCCAAGTGATTCTCATGTGAAGACTTTTAACCTGGAAATGGTAGTCAATAATTTCTAACCTGTGATCCTTTTGACTGAGGTTCCTGCTGTCTTAACAGGAATTTGGTGGAATACAAGTTTTAAGGTAGGCAAAATCCAGGAACTGTCTACTCAGCATGTGGCTAAAGCTGAAACAGAGCTGATGTGCCCTGTGGACTTCCTGCTTTTTGCCCTGACAAAAACAGGTTCCTTCATAACTGGTAGGGCCATGTAAATGGATCCTCTGGAAATCCCCCTGCCTACACTGATCAATGCAACGGAAAATTTTACCATCTCAGCAGCACTGAGGTAAGTGGTAAAAGTGAACCAGGCACCACTTCTTTTCCTAGCTGTAATTAGAAAGACTTTGCACTGTGAGGAAGCAGAGTTTATCTGTTACGGGAATTTTCAGGCAGTTGAGACTATTTAAAAAATGTACTTTTGACTTTTAGTTATAGACTGTACAGAGGAAACATTGGTAGGGATAGCTGGATTCAGAGAGTTTCAGTCAGAGCTAAATCTAATTATAAATATTGAAACTCTGTTTCAATACCAGTAAATTACTTTAGCCAGTAAAGCTAAAATCTATCAATACATGTTTCTTGAAAAACAGTCTTTGAAGGTTTGTATCGGTTAATAGCCTCTTCTTTTTATCATCGTCATAGTGGTTTTTTTCCAGATGCCCATTTTGTCAACTCCATCACACCCTGTTTATTTTAACTTATCATATCTCAGGTTAAATCTACCACATCAGCTGCAGAGATCACAAACTGTAGTGCCTGAAGCCAGTTGTGAATGCCACTGTAGCAGAGCTGTCACCACTGCTTATACAGACTGGGGGGACGGAAAACTTGCTTGAGATGTGCAGCTCAGACTGTCTAAGTTGTCTTTTTGGCTTTAATCTATTTAATTTTTCACAGTAAAAATATACAGTAGTCATGATCTCGTATTTGAGTAGAAGAAACACGTGAGTGTGTTTTCAGTCCATTAAAGTAAAGGTATGCATGAAGTACAGCAGTTGAATATCAATGTGTAGATCAGACATATTTTTTGTGAACTTTAGGTAACAGTTTATGTTCAAGACAAAAAGAAGCCCGTGGCTGCTTATGTCACCCATCTACACTGAAATGTCATATCTTAAGCATTCTCTTGCAGAGCTTAAAAAAAATACTTAATTGCAGAAGTATAACAGCTACTAAAATTGCCTTCTCGATGTGACTGCAAAAATCCCTGTTTATTTACTACTGGATCATCTATCCATCCAAAACCAGCTTATGCCAGTAAAATTTGATGTGGATACACACTCCTGTTGCTAAGTGCCTTTCAGTTGGGATGGTGGAAGGCAGCAGCTCTGTGAATGCCAGCAACCACATCAATTTTACTTTGCTTAAATTGGAAAACAAGAAAAAAAAGATCTGAGTAACCAAACAATTCAGAGAAACCTTAATGTTGTCTTCAAATACAGTACTGGTTGATAACTGCATACTTTCCTGGTTTTCTTCAGCATTTTGATTTGGTTTTCTTTATAGAAATGACCTCCTACAATGAAAGTTGCCCGGCATAAAAATATGAGCCCTGCTTTTATTAGAGTAACACTTGTTTTGGCCTGGTGCTTAACACCTTATTTTAAAAAAAGATAAAACTCTCAAAGAACAACAACAACAACAAGAAAAAGGATTCTCCTGGTTTACTTGCAGGAAACAGAACAGCCTGACTTGACAACATGATATCTGACTTCCTTCCTAAAACCAGTGATCAGTGTTTTCAGTACAGCTATAAATGTTTGCTGGTGGTGCCTCAATATCTACTTTTGGCAGTTTACTTTTTACATCTCAGTTTCATTGACTCATGCAAGAAAACAGTATCACCTGACAATGTAAAATTATTTTCGGATATTAGCACCTGGTGACAGAATATAAACACAGAGTACTTGGTCCAGTGTTTATCAGAGTTAAGTTCTCCTTAGAATGGAAACCTACAGCTTTTTCTCTTGAGAGAAGAAAACTGTTCTGACATACTAAAGCAATCAGTTGAACAGCCATGTAGAAATTGTCCAGATCATTCTCCTCACCTTCTTCCCAGCTAATTGTAAGTGCTTACATTGTACGTCTCTACACATGAAGCTATCCATGATTTTGATAATTAAAAAGGAAGAAAAAGGCAGCCAAATCACTACTGGATCTGTAATTTTATGCCTAGATTCTTGGATTTAATGTGCTCTGCTTTTTTTTTTCATTCTTCAATTGTAAAAATATCCTCTCCTCCTTTGTCGTCTATTTCCATTATTTCATCTGCTTTTTTTTTTCCTGAGGTCAACATTGTCTTCCTATTGATATTTGAAGCAAATTATTTGTCTTATTTTCACAATGTGATTTATCCTATGTCTAACAGGGAAAAAAAATGATTCTTTCTTCGATGTCTGCCTTGCCGAAGTATTCAGCTGAAGAACCTTTCCCCCCTCTTCTTCTATAAACCACCCATCTCAGTGTGACTCTGTGCTTTTGTTATCTCTGCAAGGCATAACTTATGTGGCTTCATTCTACTTCTGGTGACTAATGGTTTCTATTACTAGCTGTTCCTTACTGGTCCCTTATTTCTTTCTTGGCGTAGTTATTCAGTTCTATCTGAAACATCTTCCCCTACCATAAATGACGATCTTTTGAGAAGGTGAGGGATGGGAAAGCAGATACCTCCTTCTTCTTTATCTCTTCCACAGTCTGAATTCCCAAGTCTGGTTGCCTTTTGTTGACTAAGGTAACTAGCTAAAGACCTACTTTGCTTTCAATGTAGCATCCTAAGCCTTAGTTGTCTTGGACAGAACGTGCTGCCTCCTGCCCCAGTCCATGCTGCCACTCTATCCCTCAGCAGCTCAGGTCTGGGAGCCTCATGTCTGGTTTCAGTTGCAGTGCACCAAATCCAATCAGTTGCAGCAGATCTAATTAGTTTGCACAAGATTACTGCATGATGTGGTTATATCTTCTTCCCTGGTCCCAGGCTGATTAGACCACATGTAGATTTTGTTGTCTTGGAGTTCAGGGCACTCTCTGCACCAGTTCTTAATAAACAGAAGTATTTAAGGATTAAGTGCTGCTGTTTAAATTCCTGTCAGTATTTCATTTTTATTGTAAGTCTGTCTAACAAAGACACTCATTACTTCTGCAAATGGAAGCAGCCATGAATTTGTCTGAGGCATCTGTGCAGATCCATCCAGTGCAGCCTGTAACTGTAGCAGAAGCCCAGCCTTGACAGCGAGGCGTGAATGCTTGAATAAGAATGGGAAGTCTGTGGGGAAGGATCAGTAAAATATTGATTTAATTGGTACTGCTAATTTCTTAAACAACCATGCAAACTTTTTAATGAAAAAGCGTACAGCTTTTCAGACTGCTCTTGGTATAGTCTGAATAAGACCAAGCTACTGGCATTCCCAGCTTTACAATTTATCTGCAGAACACATGAACTAATGGTTTGAAAGCAAACAAGGTGTTGGGTACTACTGAAAAAGAGTGGTCTGAAGATGAGCTTTGTAAAATCAAAAAATCTAAAGAATATTCACAAAGTCTATTAATTATAAGTTATGAAGTGTGTTTTCAAGAAATGATTTACTGTATTAGGTGATGCTGTGGTTATTGACAGCCTTGGTAATGCAATTAGGCAGCCAGTGAAACACTGAAACTGAACAATCAAGTGAAGTCACATTAAAAACCAGAATAAACAGCCCACATGGTTTTCACCCATGGTTCATTCTGTGGACTGTGGTAATGCTAAGCAGATATGGGTCATTATTGAAGAGCTGAAGAGAAAATAGTCCACCTTTAAATTTGCAGGTCAGCTCAATTATGACTGTGAAACCAACAGGAACTCTTAAGCCCTGCTTAAGCCAAAAGGGTGACATGAAATCCTAACAGGGATAAAAGTAGGACTGTATTGGAATTGGTTGACAGGTGTAGCTTTGTCCTCCCTCGTTTGGTAGTTTAGATTGTTCACATATTTTTGTTAAACTTAATATTTGACATTAATCAGGTTTCTTGCATTCAAAATTAATATATGATTTTTGAGGGTTGATTGTAATGTGACCCCAGAAAATTTATGTGGGAAGTTAACATAGCTCAGGAGAAATTTATTTTTAAACTTGAATGAATACTCCCTTCCATTTCCCTCCATTCCCTATTAAAATGATTTCTGTCAATTCTTCAGCTGTATTCATGCATTAATCAGAGTATCCAAAGAATTTGTTATTATACAAGACCATGGAGACCATGTGAAAAGTACTCCATAAATTTCACTGTTACATTACACAGATGCACTCTAGCTACACAGGGTTTTTTTTTTGCTAGTGTTCTTGATTTGCCAATGTCTTTATTGGTTATTTTGTGAACAGGAAAAAGGATATTGTCATCTGAAAAATTTCACTCATTTTATTTCTTTACAGTGTACCACATTAGACAAAATGCTTTCCATCTAAAAATGACCAAACATAATTAGAAACTGAGAAAGCTTTATTTTTTTTCCAGGAAATAAAAGCTTGGCATTTTTTAGTGTTATATCTTTAAAAACCATCTGCTCTATCTGCATAGCTGTGTTCTTCAGTTTAGGTACAATTGATGTGTTCTCATTCATTTTTCAAAGTTTGCAAATATCAGGCGGTCTCCTTGAAGTATCTGGCTTAGTGGAGACAGATATTTATCACCTGACATGGCACATGAAAAACCCCATGGAAGTACATTGACTGAGGCTGCTTTGCAAAGTAGCTTGCTGGCTCTTCCATTGAAAGTGCAGGAAGGAGATGTTATCAAGTTTTTCCGTGGAATAACTCATTAATAAAATATGTTTAAAATGGAATGAGCCCTTCAGTGTTTTTGTAAAGGAACAACTGTAACTATTTGGGAAAGGGGTGCGACAGTATTATTGCTTCTAAGGTATGTTACTTGCTAAGGATGTTGACAATTCTAATTTATTTCTGTTCTCTGGAGCATATTCCTTGAGCCAGCAAGACAAGCAGGGGAAGCTCTGGTTTCCTGCAGGATGAATGATTACTTTAAAACATTTTGATTCTTTGTCACTTGTCACCCACATATCACATTCTGCAGATGTATGGGAACAAACTAGGGAAGAATTAGGCAATCTTTCATCATTTACAAGCAATGTGATGCTACTGTTTGCTGTAAGTGCTGGCAGAGAACTGACAGCTTTGAATTGAAGCACTACCCAGGGAGACCTTAGTGCTCTCTTCACTGTTATTAAAACAGGAACATCAAATGCAGTCCTTGATTTCCTGACCTTGAGGGGCTTGGGGCTTAGCCCAGCAGTGATGGGACAGCAGCTGGTGATCTCCTGGGCTGCTGCAGAAGTGATATTCCAGATGTACAGTGCTGAGGATGGTCCTAATGTACAGACTGGAGCAGGCTGACACAGCCTGAATGTTCAGAGCATTCACCAGAGTTGTTGGGTATTGCTCGTCTTGGAGTGCAAAATCACCATTTCAACGTGAAAAATATGTAAGGAGGTGTTGTCCTTGACTGAGTTATTTAGAAGGGACTGTTGTCTTAGTGGGAGGCCAGACTTTTTCCTTGTTTTCCTTTTTCCTGTTCTGTGACTATTTTTTTCTTAGTCTTAGCTCAAAGGGAAGTTGGGAGATAAAGGCAGCTCTTAAGTATTGAAGAAGTGGGTTTTTTTCCCTTACACATTACTGTAATTTTCTTCTGCTGAAGCCAGAGGAGATTTCTTGGAGTTATTCCCATGCTGAGCACCTTTCCCGTATGTCCTATGCCATCTCTAGCTTCTAAGTAAGAAAAAAAGAAAACAATCTATATTTCTCCTCAGAATGTTTTACTGCCCATTTTCTTTCTTTTAATGTTCCCACTTTAAACCTTTATTGGCTGAGCAGTATGACCTTAGTTTTTCAGTGAATTTAAACTACGTGATCCCATTAGATTTTGTGATGGTAATGTGAATTTTTATTTTACAGTGTAGATAATCTAAATGTTAAAGGTGGTGTGGGTTTTTTTAAAAGTAGGAATGTAAAATGAGTCGAACTGAAGGGTTTTCCTTAAGAAGAAGGTCTGCCTAGGTGCAAACCACATAAATATACAACTGCAAGAGGACTGAAATCTATTATAGAGGATGTCAGAGTGATTAAAGTAATCTTGGAAGTTATTAGCAAAATCATCATTACAAATATATTTTAATTTTAATTTGACCTGTTTAAGTCTTGCATTAAAAAAGGTTACACAATGCAAAAATAGCAAGATGTGTCTGTTTGTATAGTGTGATTATTGCCGTCTGCCTTTAAACTCTCCTTCTTCACCAAAACTATAAGATAAAGAAATAAGGCCATTCAGATGATCACTCAGTGTTTTGTTGTATTTTGTGAAGCACAGAGGATAGACACCCTCTTCTGTTGGTATCAGAAACTGTTGGGTGTTTCTGGTGCAGCAGACCAAGCACTGAAATTAGAGTAGAATTCTGAAAAACATTGCAAATTTTGTCCTTGTGGATAATGTGTAAACTTCTGTCACTGTTAGTGTCAGCTAGTCTGTAACATTGGAATTGTTGCATCCAAGAGTGCTTTTCCCTGTTTCTGTTCACATTTTCCTTTTGAATTCCTGATCATGAAAGGCCTTAGAGACATGCATGAAGTATTCAATTTTGGATACACATCTCCAAGCCATAGGAAAAAAAAGGAAATTATTGAATAAAAAAAGCAGTTGAAGATTTTTACATCAATGTATAGGAAAAAGAATGTGGGCATATGACAGGGAGAGGGGATTAATAATCTCTTGTTTCTGCAACTCTTGTGTACTTTGTTCTCTGTTAAAAATTATTCCTTGTTTGTTAGCAGGGAGAATACCCTCTCACAGACACAATGCCCAAAAATCTGTGGAAGTATCACACTAGGTGCTGTTCTACCAGCAACTTTGGGAGGAGATGGATCATAAAGCATCCTATTTTAAAATATAAGGTACTTAGATTCTCAATGGAGTGCAATATTATAGATAAATGTGAATTTTTCCCTGGCATAAATTTTAATTTCTGAATGTGCTGGGATACTACATAGGAGAGCTTTCATATCTGGAAATGCAATGACATTTAACTCTGCAAGGGGTGGGGAACGTGAACTAACTAGTAAAGGGCACTTAATGTTCAGAGGAATGGGGAATAAATACTTTTGTAGATTTATAGTAACTTTTCTGGGTATTTTTAGTATAAAAATTATTTGGCTGGGTTTTCATCAAGATGGTGAAATTTCATAAAGTTATTGAATAGAACAGTTCACAATAAGGAATTACTCTCTTTGTTGACCAATACATTAATATAAAACCATCACAGGGAAGCTGCCCACTGCTGGAACTACTCCCATTATCTCTGTAAAAATGGTGCATAATGTTATTCTCCCTTCATATCAGGATTCAAAACACTGAATAAGCTATGGGAAAAGAATTCAAATATATATTTTTTGTCAGTATAGGAGAAAAGGAGGATGCTCAGAAAACATTCTCAGGGAAAGTGATAAGGATGACAGCTATTATTACAAGTGCAATTGAATTTGCATCAGTATAGTTGGATGCTGCATTTTCCCCTCCCCTGACTTTGACAGAAGAAGAAGCTGGGATGTGCTCAGTACTGTACCAAAGATGTCTGGAAAAGCAACAACAGCCAGCAGTGTTACTGCTTATAAAACTGCTCCAGCCGCAGTGGTTTTAACTCTTAGTGGTCTATCCTGAGCATTGAACCGACTTTGTGAAGTGGAAGACACGGAAATACTTCAGTAAAATTGTTATGTTCTCAGTAACAGCACTACAGAGGCAGAGAGACTAAAGGCTTTTGGAAAAAAACCCTGGCTCCCTCAGAAGGGACGGATGCTGCAGAAGGTGCTCTGGCCTGTGAGCTGCTGCTCTGGAGCAGCGGTGGGGCTCAGATTTAGTTACATTTTCAGAACTCTGCATGGGAGGTCGTGTTGTGCTGGGGCTCTGCTGTGTTTGTGCTCTCTGTCCTTGGTTTATGATGATAATATTGACTAAACTCCAATGCTTCTCCTCTGCTTCAGCTGCCACTTAGAGAACTCACTCCAAAGTGCCCTGTAGATCTTGACTAGCATCCTCAAATCTGGGAACTGAGGCTGAGAATTGAGTACTTGTCTCTTTTTTATTGCTTTGTGACTGTAAGGATATTCCAAGCCAGGATGAATGTATCCTTATGAAATGCTTCCTAAGATGTGGAAATCTCAGGTTCTTTGACGTTGTTTTTCCTTGTGTGAAACGACAGTGAAAGATGCCTGGTGGCCCCAGATGTTGGTGTAGCTCTGTTGATGGCAAACTTTCAGGGACGGGAAGAAGCCAAAATTTTATTTAACTTCTGTGGTAATGGTGCAGGAACCTTGTGTGTCTGTGTTGGCTGGACCTCCTCACCATGTGAAACCACATCAAACAGAAATTTTATTTCTCCAGTTTTACTGTTTTTGAGGAGGAAATAGTCATCTTTTGGGTACAGTTCATGCTGTATGGCTTCTACTGCTTTTTTTCCTTTACCATGTATTTGTTTGTCTCATAGTCAAAATTCATGGAAGGTTGTCCTCATACAATATGTAAATCTTCCCAAAATTTCAGAGGTAATTCTCATTTTCTAACAAAGTTCTTCAAGGACATAGCTGAACTTAATCTGCTGTTGGCTTGTCATCCTTTAATCATGAAAATAAAAAACTGCTTTTCTGCTGCAAAAATTACCTGTTGTGTATAGAGACATAAGCAAATACCTCAGCACAGAACAAATGCTACAGTTTCAGTCATCTTTCCTACTTGCTAAAGTACAAACATTTTTAAAGTAGGTATGTGCATCTATCCCCAGACAATGAATTGACTTAACAATTTTGTTGCTGAAGTATCTCGAGTTTACAGCATGAGATAATTATGTTTGAGTCTCTAGGAAAATGGATTTATAGTAATATGGGAAAATTTGGTTATCAGGCAGAAGATTAGAAGACTTTTGGTAACACAGAAGAAAGTCACTGACTGCTTGGCAATGTCTTGGAGTAGCAAACTGGGAGAAACATAAATACTGGACTAAAAGAAAAATTTTGAAAATGTTTATGAATAATATAGTTTCTGAAATTTCCTGAAATATTCTTGCAAGTGAAGAAGCAGGTTCTGTAATGCATTGAGTTACTCCTGGTTTTATTTTTCCATTTCTGAGTCTATAGGCACAGGCAGGACTCTGTCAGTGGGAATAACAAGAGGGCAAGAGGTGCAAGTAATTTCACATCCTAAGATTGAGGAGGTGCATTGTCTATCCAGTATGCTGGTGTCAAGTGAGATTACCCTGCTCCTAGACCATTCCAGAGAGATGGCTGTCTTCTCCAATTTAGAAATCTAATAGAAGGGATTATTTCATAACCTCCGAGTAACCTTTTCCAGAGTATGTCAATGGATGCAAAGGGGTACACAGCACACGTTTTCATCACTGTAAAGGTCTATCTGTTATTTTCTGGTGTTCTCTGAATTAAAAAGTTGCAGGCATTTTGATATTCCCTTTCTCCCTCTTATCTTACATACTTGATGTGTGTCATTGTCTCATATTCCTTGTTGGTGGTAACAAAGTTGCCATGGGAATATTGACTTGAAAAAATTAGCACTTGCCTTTGGTGATAGAATATATGGATGTTAACATTTCTGTGCTTATCTTATGCTATGAAATTTAAATGTCTACAGTAATTAATTCAATTATCAGTTTAAAAATGTGATCACTGCTATTACAGCTCAGCACTGCATTTCTCTGGCTAGGAAATGCTTCAGAGAAGTTAATCGGTTGAATGTTTTACAGTCTGATCACTTAAACTGACATTGGTTAAGTATGGCATCAGTGGAGAAAATTTTGGTATATGCATCTTCAGGTAAAGCATTAAAGTTTTTCTCTGTATCATCTTAATCTGATTGTAGTTTTACCTTAGCCTGAGACTTTACATCTACAGCAACTCCACTTTCATTATAAATTGCTTTCCCCAAAATACTCCATGTCTTTTCATCTTTTTACATTGTACCAGTCCTTGTTTTCTTCCTGGGTTTAATGACAAGCCTCATTTATAGAAGACAGTAATAAAATGGCAGCATCTGTCTTCTCCCAGGCTCGTGGAGCATTTGTGCTGGCAGCGCTCGAGTTGCCACAGAGCAGTCGCTTGTTTGGTCTGCTGAAGGCTGCCCAGACCACCATAGCAATCTGGACTCTTCATTTTCTGTGTCAGACTCATTAAAGGTCTAAGAGAAAAAGAGAAATTAATCACTCTGAAGATGAGAGAGCAAAAAAACCTCGGACCTTAAAAGAGCACAATGATAAACTGTGATATTGTTGCATGGAAAACTCTTGAGAAAGGGACAGAAAAAAGGTAAATATTTAATTCTTGAGTCTGATTGAAATCAGACCTTTTGGAAAACACCATCTCTTCTGAGGAATGGGTGAAATCTAGGGAATGTTCAGGGAACAGAGGCATTTTGTTCTGTTGAACTCTTTCTTAAATCTGGACTGGTGTCTGTGATAGTTCTCTATTTTGTTTTCTGATCCCCAAACTTCACTGAAAGAAAAGATTAATGATTTGTTTAAAACAAGCTGCCTACATTAAAAAAAACCCAATTGTGGACCATATTTGCTGCTGAAGGCTAAAGAAATCTTTCAGACACCTTTGGGAGTAGTTTCCCACTTCAGTCCACAAATACAATTTCTTTCCGCTTGCATGGCTTGCTCTGAAAGCCTGGGCTACAGGATCTCAAGCAGAAAACCTCGGTGGTGTGGACTAGCATTCGGCTGTGACCAGAGCTGAGGCTAAATTGCTTTAATTAAAGGCTAGTCCAGACTAAGCTGCCATTAGTATCCATTACTGCAAGATTAAAGTCCGTTTATTAGGTTGTTATTGATGGAATTAAGCTGACTGATCGGGAGCAATTCAGAGCTGAAATAACTGTCATGCAAAGAATGAAACCATTTACTGGTAATACCAGAAAACCTATGGATTGGAATACTAAGATAATTCCACTTTTAGTTAAAGTGGACAGCAAAGATCTATTGCAAAGCTCAAACTTTTAATCTGATGTAGTCTTACAGCCCCTGGGGATGGACAGCTTCTCTTGTAAGGTCAGCTGTGGCCATGGGATGCTCCAGAATCTTACCAGCTCTGCTGGTGCATTGGGGATTGTTTCTGGATCAGCTGTGGCATGCACTTTTCAAGCCACTGCCTTTGCACCAAAATCATTTCCGTGGTCATAGTGGAGGATGATGTGGAGTCCAGTGAGTTGCTGAAGCAAATGCCAAAACTTTAGAACAAAAGTGCCAGCTGGAGCCCTGAGCTGGCTCAGTGAGGGTGTGGGAGATGCTTTTCCTCGGATGGAAGATGCCATAGGACACAAAGGAGATGCCAGGAGAATGAGATCTGGGCTCGGTGCCAGCACCACCCAGGCCAGAAGAACAACTTTAATTGGCCTGTCATATGGTCTGTTCCCTGCTCCTGTTTCCCACTGTGCCATCTGAAGAGACAGAAAATTAGAAACCAGCCTATCCTTTTTTCTTTAATTGTTCTCCCATATTCTTCAGAGGGGCTGCTCCTGGTCTAACTGCAGGTGATCTATAATTAAAATGTCATATTCCACACATTTTTTAAGCCATCTGGCTATGTCTCCAGGACAGAGAAAGGTGGGGCTGGGGGTGGGGAATGAGTGGATATGTTGCCTTGTAGGGCTGTTTTCTGCCTGAGCCTAAATCGGGATGTTTGTTACCTCTGGTGATGCAGGGATGCTGTGTGCTTATAAAGATTTCTGAAAAGCCTTTGCTTTGACTGCACTGTGCTGACTTTGGTCAGCAGGCCTTCTGGTATGCTTTAGAAAGATAAAATGGGAAAAAAAAAACCCACCCCAAGAAGTATACTTCCTTTTTACTGTTCACGGTGATTAATGTGAGTGGCTTTTCACAATCCATTTCCAATTAATTTTAGTGAAGAGGGCTCTGCTGGCCTGTATATGAACTAAACTTCATATTAAAAGATTATTGAAGGGATTGCAAGCTAAGGATTGAACACAGGGTTTAAGCTCCAAACTAGCCATCATGTGAGTCACCAAAAACCACAGTTCTTCCTCAGTATGAGTCATCCTAATGACACACTTGGAGCCAGTGGAGCTCAGAGCCTAATCCCCTCTGCCACCAGCCTCAGCCGAGTGAGTGGATATGTTGCCTTGTAGGGCTGTTTTCTGCCTGAGCCTAAATCGGGATGTTTGTTACCTCTGGTGATGCAGGGATGCTGTGTGCTTATAAAGATTTCTGAAAAGCCTTTGCTTTGACTGCACTGTGCTGACTTTGGTCAGCAGGCCTTCTGGTATGCTTTAGAAAGATAAAATGGGAAAAAAAAACCCACCCCAAGAAGTATACTTCCTTTTTACTGTTCACGGTGATTAATGTGAGTGGCTTTTCACAATCCATTTCCAATTAATTTTAGTGAAGAGGGCTCTGCTGGCCTGTATATGAACTAAACTTCATATTAAAAGATTATTGAAGGGATTGCAAGCTAAGGATTGAACACAGGGTTTAAGCTCCAAACTAGCCATCATGTGAGTCACCAAAAACCACAGTTCTTCCTCAGTATGAGTCATCCTAATGACACACTTGGAGCCAGTGGAGCTCAGAGCCTAATCCCCTCTGCCACCAGCCTCAGCCGTGCCTGGAAGAAAACAAGGAGAGATCACAGAGTGTAACATGCTTCCAGCTCCCAGGTGATGTAGCTGGAAGGGAAATAAATGGGTATTTCAGTGCTTTCCACTTCAGGGTTGGGACTGGGTGAACAGCAGTCATGCTGCAATCCACCTCAATCGCCTAAAATCAGAGGCACATATTTTCTTTTTGGGAGAAAGAGAAGAAATATTTTGCTCCTCCTTTTTTCAAGCTCCTTTGAATACCTATAGTACAACTATATCTCATTGTTAGCATGGTAAATAAAACTCTTAACTGCTTATGACTATGCAGTTATTTGCTTTCCTTGCTGTTACAGATTTATTATTATTTTCCCTTTTCCCTGAGCTATAATGTCCTCTCCAAATATAGTTGATGGTGAAGAGCAAGAAAACATTTTTTGAATTGCATTTTGATAATTACATCATAGGAAACCCCATGGATGCTGGGAAGAACAGGAGTTGACAGACAAGCCTTTGCAAGATTAACTGAGAAGCAGAAAGAGGAGGAATGCATTAATCAGCACTGTCTCCTGTAGTTTTTTCTGCTAATGGCCAAGATATGCTATAACTCTAAAATAGCTGATTCATTCTTCCTCTTTTATTCTCAGGATGTGCTAAGAACTGCAGGATGTGATGCCAAGCGCTGGCTGCTGCCTGTCCTGGAGCCGGAGTGGCTGTGGGGAGCTGTTAGGATGGTGCTGACTTTAATCCAGAAAGCAGTGGCAGAAGGGGAAAAGCAGAAAACTTTGGCTTCTGAGGGTGTGTGTGGGCACATGCGGTAGACGAAACCCTTAGGATGGAAAGAATCTGATCTGAGAAGGATTTCTGTTTGTTGGTTGGGGTTTTTTTCTTTAACCTAAGTGTAGCTTGATTTATGATGCTCTCAGGCCCTTATTCTCTTCTCCCTAGTGCCTTATCCCTGGCAAGTGGTGATGGACACTTCTTCCTTCCTGCATTACCCGTATCACATTTGAGAGTCTTTTATGCAGAGAGATGACTATAGGGTAAAAAAGTGGGAAAACATTATAAGTGGTGTAAAAGTTATATTTGTCCAAGGGAAAATGAATGCTGTTGTTATTTGTTCTGAAGCAGCCGGTACCACTTTATTTTCAAGATTTGTGGGAGACAGGGGGAGAACAGGTTGTACTTTCATGGCCCTCAGATACAGCTCAATGGGAGAGAAAGCACATTTGCGTCTGCTGGCTGTAGAGGTTTACAGATGATGTGTCGTGATCCATTCACTGACTGGAAGGAAAAACTGTCACTTTCAACACAAAATATGGTATATGTGCTTTTGATGCAAATAAAATGCAGAAGCTGTTGGTTATCACTAAAGACCCCCATTTGAGTTGAGTCTTTAGGTGCTTTGCAGCAGGGCAGCACTTCCACATGATATTAGCCCAGCACTGCATAAACATGGATTTAAGGTATTGGGTTACTGTGGGCATCTGCGTTACTTGAAAGTCTTCTTTGGGCTAAGAAAGAGTGAAAAGATAACACATATTATTGTCTTGTATAACATAGGGTACTTGTGACAGCAGTAGAAATGAGATGTCACAGAGGTTGGGCAACAGTAAGCCTCAGATGTTGGAGAAAACTCTCTGCTGAGAATTTCTTCCCTGATAATTCTGAAGGTGACTCTCTCTTTGTAAAACATGTAAATTTGGACTACTGTAGTGAGAAGAAAGGGAATAGGAAGAGGAAATTGTAACTTCTGGTGTTAGACATTGTATAGTCAAAGCGATCACTATGTAAGCCTTGCTTTGTAGATTATTACTGAATATTATTCTATTGGAAGTCAAAGAGAGGGTGCCTGTATTAGCAAAGAGAGCCGTGATCAGATGGAGAAAATGAAGACAAAAAGCCAGAGAGTAACTATACTGAAATATATAATCCCGCAAGTGGAAAAGCATGTTTCACTGAAATTCGCCTGCCCGCCAGTCATGTAGTAGCTTAGCTGCTTTGTGGGCCTGGGCCATCATGAGTTGAAGAGTTTAGGCTCAGCCTGCCAATCTGGCCTCTGTCTTGTTAGGATAGGCAAAAACTGCACATACTGATCCAATTCACCAGCTGATTCCAGAAACGCTATACAGGGATTAACGTATATGGACCTTTATAGCAGCTTTCTGTATTCCAAACCTCTTAAACCATATTTTGGTCTTGCTCAGATTTCCCTGTTTGAGAGAAGGGCTGCAAATCTGTCAGTAATCTGTCCATGTTTCACTAGTTCCTTTTACACTGAAAGGAGGAGGAAGATTTGAGTTGGAAGTTTACAAGTCAGAAATTGGGGCTTGGATTGTTTCTGCAGCTCCTTTATGTGGCATTAATTCTTGTAAAAAAGCGTGTCATCTGACTCCATGTCCTATTTGTAACCTTGGATTATTCATTCTGGATGCACGTGAATTTTTCAGTGAAATTACTGGAAAAGAATGAAGGCAGATATGAAAATGAATTGCCTGCAAAAATTGTATGTAAGGCTTTGGCTTTTACAGCTGCCATTTTTTAGAGTATTCACCTGGATATGGAACAAAACCAAAAAAGCATTTAACGCCTCCCCACACTTCTTGTTTCTCATCCTTGCCATCAGGTGGCATTTCTCCACTCTAACAATAGATAGTACATTCTCTTCTGTAGTAATTCCATCCAGAGTGTATGAAATTGGTGCAGATACATTTGCCCCTCCAGCTATCTCTGTTCTCCCCCTAAATACCTCTTGCATGAAAGAATTGTGATGCAGACTTAGTGTGCACAAGTGCTAAACTCTTTGCAATGTGTGGACCAGCAAGGGGTGAAAACAGAGATGCTGTGAGATTGGGAAATAGGTTGGTATGTCCAAAGGAAGAGAGAAGGGAATTACATTAATAGGACATAATGGCATTGTTTATTTTGGCATTAGTGTTGTACAACTTTTTAGGCACGTGGCAAATTGGCTTTGATTTTTAGCTTTCTTTATATGTTGTGTTACTCCAACAGCACCGTGTATTGCAAATGTTGGGAATATGTTTGCTTGTAAATACATTTATAAGTCTTATTGTAATGGCAATTATTGCAATAACACTGAGCTGAATGAAGTGTTGTGTTTAGATGCCCACTGGGATATTGTTCATCCATTCTCCATTAAGTCTAACTGTTTACTATTAGCAAACTTTCTATACTTGAACATCAGGAGATAATCTTGGAGGGGCTTTCTTTGTTTCTAGGTACCATGAAGGAGAACAGTGCAAGTTATCACTGTGGACCACAGAATTCAGAACAGTACCTTCCTCTTTACAGTTGTTCTGCAATTCTAAGTATTGACTGGCCAGCCAGTTTAATTTTAAATGGAAAGTAGCCTTGTGATAACTAAGAAGGCTCTTCATTAAAATAACAAAGTACAGAGAAGTGGTAGCTAGAAACAGCTTATTCAGAGGGACCAGGACCATTTACGAATAGGCAAAAGGCAGCCCTGAGCAAGATGTGAACAATAAACTGTCAGAAAGTGGTGAAAGGAAAAGGAGTGGTGAATGTCACCCATTAAATTTCCTTTCAGATGTGTTTGTAGCCTATTTGCCTTTCCTTTTCCCTTTCATTTAATTTCAATAGTGCACAAAGAAGCACTTTTCTGTCACTCAGACCTATTGTTCCAGAACCTTTGGGGAGGGGGGTTAAGTTGGTACAGCATTAACTTATGTCATTAGGCTGTACCAGCACTCCCAGCCTGGCACTATTTGCCATTAAAACCACATTTTGTCAGCAGTAACTGCTTTTCTTTAAGAATGAGGTTCCTGAGTAGATTCTCCTGCTCTTTGGCAAGGTGACCTAAGGTGTTTTGTGGTCCTGATGATATTGCTGTTTGACTCATTTTGTCAGCTGAATTCAAAGATTTATTTTCTAGGCAGTGTCCCAGCTTGCATGATTCTGTTTTACTCCTACTTGTGAAAATCAATCACAGGGAACATGGCAGAGGAAATTACCAGCATGAGCAGGGAGTTCCTTGAGCAGCAACTTATCCCTGTGCCAGTCAAAAGGTTTTGCTCTTTTCCTGCCTGTGTTTGCAGGGGTCCATGTATTCTTTTGGGTATTTTATACTGTGTGGTATAAAACAAGAGCTCACCCATAAGAGCTTGACTATGCTTTTTATATGCCTCAGATTCTCTTGTCTATAAATTATTAGTGTGATAATCATAATAAGATCCTTTATAAGATTATACATTGCAATCCAGCAATACATAATGAAAGTATGAATATTTCATGCATTCCCTGGAGGTGAGAGTGCTGCAAAAGTTACAGATATCTATATATCTGTCCTGTATGGATAAAATATATAGGTGTGTATCTATGTTTCTCAGCAGAACAATGAAGACTCCTCTCTTGTGGAAACATGTTGTAGTCCTGATTAACTCCAAGAGCAGGAGGCACCAACAAATGTGTTGCCGTGTGCTTGAGCAAGAGGCTTTTTGTGGGTTGTAGGATGCCAGCACAAACTGTAAGAAGTGTTATGTCTTTGTGTGTGGCCTGCAGGAATATCTGAGCTGGAGGGAGATGGAATAGCAGAAGTGGTGCTTTCAAGCATGTCAAGAGCTTGAATGGAGCTTATCTACATCTAAAGGCTCTAGTTAGAGAGAAGCGAGGATGCTGCACACTGTTCCAGAGCCACAAGTCAGTCCCTGTAAGGTCAGTGTTTAGCAGGGCTTGGAGGAATCCTGTAGTAATTAAGCTGAAATCTTTAGTGGAGTTTGCAGCTGTTGCGTTACTGTTGGCAGAAAGCTCATTTCTGAAAATACAGCAGAGAGAGTTGTTATTGTTGTGGGCAGCAGGCACGACTGAATCCCTAAATAACTGATGCCTGTGCCTAGCTGTCTTCCTACTGCAGTGTATTTCCTAATCTTTGCTGGTTCATTTTTCTTGCCCAACAGTGACACTGCTTGCTTGCTATTTAAATACTGTTATTGGTCAATGGCTGGTACTGTCTGCAGCTCAAACAAAAACAAATGCTAAGGCTGCTGATTTAATTGCTTTCTGATATACCACACTCTGTCTGTGAAGCAGGTAGCCTTGTTTGTAGACAACCTCTGGTTTAATCTTGATTTTAAAGCAGTCAGCAAAGCCATCCAGCTCTCCAGTTTCTGATTCTGTTTATTACCAACAGATTTGCATTTATATATCTTGGTTTCACTAAACTGCTTTTTGAGGTTTTAAGGCTTACTCTCCTCAGCTGCTGTAGATCGGTGCTCACTGGCTTCATTAGGGCCCCCCAGTGGCCCGCATTTAAGGATGTGAGTGTCCTTTCCAGTAGTATGGCCTCACCATTTTCATGGATCCCTAAATTGCAATGTTGTTGAAGGCAAAACCAGCAACAGCAAAACTATCCCTAGTGTAATATTCAACATGTTGTGGATCTTTAAAGGAAATGGGGAAAAGAATTGGTTTCTGTTAGACCTTACAGGATAAAATGACCCAAAAAACCAACACCACTCATATCTTCATCAAAACTATGGTGAAACTAAGTTGGCAGAGGGAAAGTAAAGGCTGTAGCCAAATCACTGTAATCTTTCCAGTGGAAAGATATCTTCTGTTGCTGAGTTGTATCTTATGTTTTGGGTGGTGATATAGGATACTGATGGACATCAGTAAATGCTGCATGTTGCTTACATTAGGTTTTAAATATAATTTAAAGCACTTGAGAGAATACATGGCTACCAAATGGAAGAGGACTGTTCACTGATAGGATTTGAAAGTGAATTTAAAATCCATGACAAAAATTAACGTATATGCTCTTTATGCTTTGTTTTCTACACTGGTTGTGAATGCTCTTGTAAAGCTGCGCAAGGACCTCACTATATAAGTTAGGGATTAAATAACTTTCTTATTATTGTTAATCTAATTTCCATTTGAATTTAAGCCCTTTCACCTGCCCATTCCTGGGGGAATTAAATTTATTTACCATAGTTGAACTGTGGCTTGGTTTCTTTAGGTACACAGTAAGCCAATGATCTCTGGAGAATGTGCTTCTATTCTAAGAGGCTTATGAACAGAGGAAAGCATTAAATAATAACGCAGTTTCCAGATATTTATGACCGCAGTGAGATCACCTGACATTTCAGGCTTTATTTTTTTAATCTGAAATTGAATTAATTCCGGGTCTTTGGTGGTTCTTAAAGTATTCCATGCTTTTTAAAATTATCTATTATCTTTTCTCACCTTGTAGCAAAGACACTTATATAGTGCTCCACCAAATAAAAGCTATTAGTAAAGTACCTAAAGTGTATGTGATTTTCTAGAACTGATAAGATTTTGGATAGTAAAGGATTTTACATAACACATACTGGAATTGTTTTTATTGTACCCACATCAGCATAAGTTACCCTTCTTTACATATAAATCTACATCTGCCCCTTCCTGATGTTGTCACTGGTGTTTCTGATGGTCACTGGTTTTTACATGTTTATATGTCAGAAGGCAGCTGAGGAGCTTTTTTGAGATGTTGTGTGCTCATTCTCAGGCTGTGGCAGCCACGGAAGAGCTAGCGAGGGCCCAAGGGCAGCCCAGACATCTGAGTGGTTGATTTTCAGCTGGGCCTTGAGGAGCGGGACAGACCTTGGCTGTGTGATGGAAACGCTTGTGCTGTCCACTGGATGCAACCTGTGGCACTGTCCCAGCACGACTTGTCCCAGGGATGTTGCTTCTTCCACCACCCAGCAAGGGCTGGAAACACAAACACCTCCTGCAGCCTTCCCAGTCGCTTTGCACCACCTCAGGCAACTCTTCACCTGTGAAAGGGGGAAAAGTGGTTGTATATAGATCCTGCATATGTAATAATCTGCCTTGTCATGAGATTGCTCCCATGACATTGCACCTTGGTGTGATGCCATAGAACATCTATGTTCTTGCCTCATCAGAGCATCCTTTTGAGCTCATGGTCTGGCCGAAGCTTTATCAGTGTGTTGCAGACAGAGAAGTGCAGGCATTGAGGACAGGAGCTGGAGCAGCTGAAGCAGAGGGTGCTTGAGCTCAGCCAGTTGTCTTTGTAGAGTTTTTTGACCTTGTGTTTGTGATGTGATGGTGACGGGAATCCTACTCCTCATCCTATGAAGGTCTGTGCAGAGCATGTTTGCTCTGAAATGGCTGGAGGGATTGTGAAAACCAGGGGTGCCACCTTGTATGTATCAGCACGTACTGCAGAGACGTGTGGGTGAAGACAGGGCTGTCCTATTCAAGGGCCCAGAATTCCCCCTGCTGTGTAGGGCTGTGCTCCAGGGACCTCTTCCTGAGGCATCAGATCTATAGGTGTGTCATGTAAACATGACTCAGACAAGCAAAAGCTGGGCTTGCTGCTCATTAAGCATCTTTATTACCATGTGTCTTAGTAGTGATAAAATCCAAGTGCTCTGTACAGGACTGTATGTCAGAACAAGGACTGTATGAAAAAAGAAATGCTTTTTAATTCTGGTCATCTTAAAAGCCAAATAAATAAGGTGATTAAAAAAATGGCTTTTACTGTCTACTCTCAGAAAAAGGGGAAGCAACATATATAATGTACCCCAAAAGAAAGGAAAACTACATATAAAGTTGTTTAGGAATAATTTTCACAAAACCTTTTCTGGAAAGGTTTTCGCAAAACCTTTCCCAGGAAAAAACAAATCACAGCTATATTCATAGCTGGATTTTATTTAGTTCCTCACTATCCCAGCATGACTATAGTTCTGGCTGCTCTTAGTAAAGTTAGGAAATGAGGTAGCTTCAATATTAATATAGTGAGTTACATTTGCAAAGGCAATCAGGAGCTTTACATGGTGTTCCGAGATACCGGAATTCAATTCACAGGATTTGCCAAAGCTCTATTTTTATTTTGTCTTCATCTGATGTTATCAAGGTTGTTCATGTTCCAAAAATGGATGATTTTAGTAATAGTTAGCAGTTGGTAATAGGAGTCAAGAAGACCGAGGCTTTTAACACATTCAGAATGTTTAATTTCCCCTCCATCTGATGATAATAACTTAATATGTAAAAAGAAAATAACACAAAATTATGTGGATTTAAAATGCCTCCCACGCACCTTATGGAATTAAAATACTGTGTGGGCTTGGAACCACGAGTATGTTCACTAAGTATGATCTCCAGAAGCATGTTATATTTGAGAAAAAAAATTAAATGAAAAATTAATCATTGCTGTTTTATCCAAACACTTCATTTTCCTAACATTTTGGTATGCCCATTAGGTAATCATGCCATTTATGTTTAACTAAAATTTTTCCTTAGGGTGGTATCTGTAAAATTTAAATATTTTCTTATTCATTTGGGGCGTTTCTATAACTGGAATATAACATTGCAGTAAGTGTTGAAGCATGTCCAAGGAAAGGTCAGGCGTTGCTGAAATTTTTACTTATCTGAAGCTTTTTCACGCCAAACTGTATTTAAGAATATAGTCAGCTGTGTATTTCTGTAAGGTGTATTTCTGGGTGATTTTGGTTGTGGCATGAGGAGCTGGTTGAAAGTCTGGCTTCCCAGGCAGACTTGGCACAGCACCAAGATGTGCAGTGCTTTGCAGAGTCACAGAACAGCCTGACGCAGGAGACATACTGGAGATAAGTGTGGGAAATCCTATCTGCTTCATCATCCCAATAGATGTGGAGAGTGGGGAAGAATGAGCCAAACCCTTCTCAGAGATGCTTCTAGGAAGAAGTGTCATAAATATATACTATAAATGCTTCCTGTGAGCTTTTTTTTTTTGAGCATAGGGGATGGGACTCAGAAATTGTTAAAACAAGCTAGGATGGCCACAGCCGTAGTCTGTTCAGGGGTACATATGTTAGTGTGTTTTATTAATAATTAGCCTTTTCTAATTTACCTAACAAAAATTCAAGATGGCCATGGAAAACTATTCCTTTTAATGGCACTAGTAGTGCT
The DNA here is from genome assembly GCF_000691975.1 of Corvus brachyrhynchos. Lineage (NCBI taxonomy): Eukaryota > Metazoa > Chordata > Aves > Passeriformes > Corvidae > Corvus > Corvus brachyrhynchos. The sequence goes on from NW_008239762.1 coordinate 727,111, forward strand.
GTAAAATGAGAGCAGCACATGTTATGGTATAGCATAGCCACAGTAGCAAATAATCCTGTTCTGACTGTTATGACAGGTATTTTAGGTTCTAAGAATTAGATTAAGTTAGAAACATGAGGAGGAGAAAGTGCAAAACCTGCAGAGCAGAAAAAAGATGAAGCTGAGGGAGGGAGCCCTCATTTCCTACGGCCACTTGCCTTAAAATGCTGCCCATTACCCAGCAGAGCAAGTACTCCCAAATCCGGAGAACTGCTTGTCTCTGCCCAGAGGCCCTACATGGATGCTGAACATGCCTGCATTGTTTGTAAATGCTCTTTTTAGTGCCCCTGCTGTAAATATATCACAATATGAAAAGTATAACATTTGTGTTAAAATGTACTCATTTTCTTGATCAAAAGGGCAACATTGCTCACAGTGAATCCTTTGGAAATTTGAGTTTATCTGGAAATAACATTGTAGTTAGTGGAGATTAGCAATAGAATAGAATGGGGGGGATTCAGTAAATATCATTTAGGATACAAGAGTCAGTAAGGGGATGCAGAATGACATGGCAAAGATGTATGTACAAAATACAAATACATACAAACCATATTTTTCACGTAGTGGTGGTGGCTTGCAGTATAGAACATTTAGACTGTAGCTAAGAATTAAATTTCAAAGGAATTTAGCAATCATTTTTGTGCTACATATACTTTGACAGGTTTCATTCATAAACTTCATATACTAAGAGCATTTTACAAGGTATTATTACAGAAGCACTAAAAAGATACAGTAACTGTGAGGAGGTTTTTGCCAGAAAACATTCCCTGAAGAAGACAGTCATGCACAGCAAACCAGAAAGATGCTATTTTTAAAAGGATTTGTATATAGAAAGCATCTTCAGGAAGAAGTGATGGAATGTAATCTTCCTTAGGTATATGCCCGTTAAGATATTTTTATCATATACTGCAATCTAGTGCTAGATCATGTAAGAGGGGCTTTGCACATTCCTTTCTCATTTCTGTTAGGAAATTAAATCCTGATAAGGTTCTATATGATGTCTCTTATCACTCTGTAGAGTAGCAATTTAAAGACCAGAAACACATATGGTTTTTCATCTTTATGATCCAATTTTGACCACTGGAGTTTGTTTCCTGCTGCTGTTTTCACGAGGGCAGAAAATGCTTTGTCCAAAATCCACTTACTTCTCTGCTGGTCTTCAGTTTGAGGAATGTTCTGTTAAATCCAAAATACAAGGTTGCAATATTGAGCAAAAATTGGCTTCCTTCTAGTAAATTAATACAAATAGTATTTGGGTTTCTTTCAGCTTTCTCATTAGTTCCTCATGTGAAGGGTGAGTAAACTGAAGATGAGAAATTATAATAAAACATGCTTTGCAAAATGAAGCATCAGTTACAGTTGAAGAATTGACTGTGCTGGAATTTAAGCAATGAGAAGAGCAAATTGTGGGTGTGAGGAGTCTGTGGTAACTATAGAAAGACAGGATGGGCTTGCCAGCCATGAGAGGAGAGTGCAAGGACAGCCTGGAGTGCCAAGGTCAGCCCACACCAGAGAACCTCCATGAGTGGAAAGCCAGAAAGATGAAGGAGCAACATCATAGAGGTAGACGTGTGCCCTGCATCCTTATATTCAATCTCATTTTGCAGTGGCACTCCCTGAACATTATTTTTATTCTCAAAGTCCCTCCATGAGACAATTTTGTTACAGCTCCTGATTTTCAACATTTATGGTGTTATTCCAAAACTAATCCATGTTTTGCTTTCTGAAAATAACATGGAGGACATAATGGAGATGAATATCCAATCAAAAAACTTAAATTGCTTTCTTTAAGGGTTGATCTTTAAATATAATCTGCCTGCAAGATTACACTCATGGTCATTTGGATACAAATACACTTTTATAAGAGAATTACTTGCTCTGGAAAGTAAGCAGAGGGAATTTAGAGAAGATGTACAAAAATAACTAGGAAGCTCAAGGAATCAATTTATGTTTGAGCATGAAAGTAATGACAATAAAGCTTTACCAGCAGAAGCTATAGAGACTTCAGTGTCTTGCAGTAAAGCATGAGTATTTATGAAAAAGGGAGAGGAAAGCTTGAAGATTATTTTATTTCAGTGTTAGGTCAAATAATTGATGGTAATTTGCAGCTGAAAAAAGGGTAGCAGCAAAGACATTTGAAAGTGGCAAGTTTAGGTGTCATGAGGGGGCAAGGGACCGTCCTGGCAGTGGCTGAGTCTACCAGGCTCAGGCTTAATAAATACAAGGTACAAATTCCAAGATAGGCTTCAAAACAAGTAGGGTGGAGGTATTTTTGTAGGTTTAGGCAATGGGTTGTTTGGTTGGTTGTTGTTTTGTTGGGTTTTTTTTCTTGTTATCAAACTAACTCAAGATCAGCGAGTTTAAACATAATCTTATTTCTTCCAGAGTGGTGAGAATTTGAGTACAGGTATTTTTTTTCTTTCTGGATGTTTTTTTGGTTTGGCTGTTCTTTTACAGTAAATGCATTTTCCTGTAAAGACTGCAGCACATGGGTTCCCAGGGAATAGTTCAGAGTTGTGTTTTGACTTTTAAAACATTTTATACTTTCTTTTCCTCTTAACTTCAGGCTTTTAGAATGCATTAGGGTCACTGGTTCTAGTGGGAATGCTTATGTTAAGGTTAGTTCAAGGGTAATTTAATATATTTAGGAGGTGTCAGTATTGAAATTCTGTAAAAGAAAATATGCATTGTTTTGAGTGTAGGTCAAGATAATAGATATCTTGTATTAAATTTAGGTTTGGATGGAGAAAAGGTAAGATGCAGTTACAGAAGTATGTCAAGTGACACTGGAATGTACATAGCAATAATGAAAGTAGAAAATTAATTTCCTATCTAAATATATATAATATATATATATATATATATATATATATGCATGCATACATTGTATCATGATTATGCAAAGAAGGAAGTGGAAGATAGTCTTTTAAGAGAAGGTTTTTGAGGAAGGTTTATCTTTGATGACCCTTCCCATGTAACTATCATGAGGAACTGTTCATTGAAAAGACCATGCGAACATAGCTGTAGAGCAGAAAAATCATGGAACTAGCTTTTTCCACTCTACTAATAAATAAACGATGTCAGACTGCTCATTATTTTAATTAAATTAATGTGTAGTCATTAATAGTTAAGATACTTCATCCCTCCCTCTTGTAGACAAGAAAGATTGTTACTTCAGGGCTCACCAATACAAGAGCAAGATAGCTCCAAGGCACCTCAGAAATTGGATGAAGAAACAACTGCTCTTGTTGCTGTTTGGACACAGATTTGTAGCTTACCCATGGCAGTTGTCCTGATATTGCTGTTAATAGCATGCCTTGTCTTCTGATCACACAGGTCTTACAGATACTCAAGGAAATGTACATTTGGTAAAACTTGGGATGATTTATATAGCTTGGGGTAATGAGTAAGTTCTTACTTAATTAAATGAATTATGTAGACATTTTTTAATTGTCCAATTGCCAAACCAGATATACTGGGCTTTGGAAATCCTCCCTATTTTTAGAGCAATACTGACCTTTTTTCTTACCATGATTTTTTTTCAGGCTAGTAATCTATAATGTACTCAAGCTATTTTGATATGGTTATCTTTAACTGAGCGCATAACTTAATATTTTGAAAGTTGGATTAAATTCTTTTGATAGCATTTTAACATGCCTATTTATAATTATATTCTTTTGCTACAGCAGACAGATTGCTAAGTCATTAGTTATTAAGGAAAAAGAATTGTTCCAATGAATAAACAGGGCTTTCAGACAGTAAGCTGCTAGTGTCAAACATCACTCAGGAGGGCCAAAATAAGCACTTCAAGACTATTACTGGACTGCATGTATCTACCACTATTTAAATTGTAATTCATAAAATCTGTGTAGTTTTAAAAGTATGGCAGTGTGTCATATTATATAATATTAGAAATATCCTTCCCTAGCATGTGCTTAATACTGTAGCGTGTTTTGGTACTGTTACAACAAGTGCCCTGTGAAAGTGAACCAGTTAATGCCTGATGTGATTTATGGTGTCTTAAGCTGGGAGGTCGTAACCATAAATATTGTAAAGGGTTTTGATTTTCAGATGATGCCAAACATTCCCATTTTGAAAAATGGATCTCACTGAAATGTGTAAGATTGGGAAAGTAAACACAACAATTTTAATTTAGTTTCCATTCTTTTCTGTGACAATTACAGATCACATGAAAAAGGAAGCCATCATAGCATGTCATATATTGAACTCGATGAAATGTATTACAATATGAATCTCTGGAGGGTTTTTTTCTCCAGTGGGTCTCTAATTTATACTTGCTCATTCAGGAATAAATAGTGCTATTTTCTGACCTGTCATCTGTCTCACCTCAACTCTCTTCAGCTTTTACATGGAGAAAATGGTGTTGTTCAACTGAATGCTAACGCAGGGAACTGTGTTAAGATTAATTTTACAGTCCAGCCCTCAAAAATTTTAGAAACTGTTCTGTTCATCCTGTCATTACTGTGACACTAGATTTCCAGTGTGGCATATGTATACATAGGGTAGGTATGTGTGTACAGAGGGAGAGACGGAATGATTGAATGAATACATAAATGAGTGAATACTGGTGCTGTTGTGAGTTCTGCTACCAGTTCTCCTGAACTTCTTGATCTCATTACCACCACCCAGTGGAAAAGCTTGGAGCTAATGCCAATTCCTGGTGTGAACTTCAGGACTTCTTGCCATGGAAATACCTACTGCTTCAGTAAATGAGCCCAAGCTCACTGACGTGAACAAAACCGTTCCTAACTGACTGTGGAATACTTTTGATCAATTTTTTAGACTCCAGATTTTTAATTCTGGAAAAAAATTGTGTGGACATTGGCAGGGAAAATAATCTGTTTGTAATAAATGACCACAAATCATCCGCTATGCTAGATCATAAAATTTATTATTTTCCTATTTATTTGTGAATTTCATTTTATCAGGTTTTCCCTTTGTGCCTCGTTTATTTTCATTAAAAGCTTTTCACTTCTTAAGCATCTTGGAAGTATTGTATTTTTTAACATAGCAAGTTTTAACTGGATAAAATTAATTTTAAAAATTTAATTCGCAAAAATGAAAACTTGGTGCTCGTTTTGTAGTCATCTCCATCTCCAGAAAAGTACCAGACACAGAATGGCTGCTTGAAATCTCTCTGGATATTGTTTATGATGTCAATGTGTTGTTTGCTTTAATGTAGTGCTAGTTACGTACCTTGCCTGCTGGATTTTAGTGAGCTTTGGCTGGTGGCTTGGTGGAACTGCACCCATTCTGTGGTCTTTCAACTTTTCATTTTTGATTTATGAAAGAGTATTTTTTTAATTGAGTTTTTTTTGTGTTGTCACAAAAACAAGAAAGATTGTTCCTTGCACTGTTGTGCTAGATTGTTAGAAAAGTGAAACTGAAACTGGATTTTCTATAGCAGTCAGTTGGGAAAAGTCATGGAATGGTTTGGGTTGGAAGGGACCTTAAAGACCATTTGAAAAAGACCATCTAAAAAAAAAAACCCACCTAAAGACTCCCCTGCACATGCAGGTACACCTACACAGGAGATGGAATCATTGCCTTTGAGATAAATCCAATTTTTTTCTTATGATTTTTGATAATTTAATTTCATTTATTCTGTTTGGGTTTGACTTGGATGTTTGGTTTGAATGGATATTGGGAAACTATAATTCCATGACAGACTGCTTTGGGGATTCATTTTCCAGTTGCTGGCTCCATTTACTCTTCACATAGAGACATTCTATTTGATAGAGGATTTGCTTCTAAAGCAATGTTTAATATAGCAGAATGCATTGCATCTTCAGTGTTTGAAATGGGCAAGAGTGGCTTTTGCAGAGGGTTCTTTCATCTTGGCTTGGGCCATCAGGTGTTTTCTGGCCTTTGCAAAAATATCCTGCTGTTTAATACTATTACAGTACATCAGTTACTTGTTGGTGTCACCTCATATTCAGTGCATCATTTGCAATTTTATTGTAAATTTTTAATTGTCTGGTTTGGCTTTTTTGCTAGGAAGGGATTAGGGAAGAAAACAAAAAGATGCAGTGTGAACCTGCTGTTAGGGAAATTCTGCAGCATAAATATTAAGAAGGGAAGATACAGAGAATGGTGTATTATATCCAGTAACAACAAAGATTTTTCCAATAGTATCCTAAAGCAGGCAGTGGTAACAGTGGTAACTGGGGAGAGCAGGGGCAGAAAAATGTTTGCATTTCTGAGCACAGAATGTGCTCAGAATGTGGTGCTAGATACAGATGCTACGTGGATATGTGAGAAGAGGGAGGGGGTAATTCTTGCTGGACAAGGTTCTTCCTGAAGCTGTCCTGAATAAGCAGTGTTATGAAATTATGTGCTTTGGAGGACTGAAGGAGCAAAGAAAAGAAAACAGAGTATGTTTTAATAAATCTTTGCTGTACTTTCAAGATTGAGCAGAAATACTAGTTTAAGCCTTCACAGTCCTCTTACTGTGACAAAACTTTGGGGGCTGCAGGCTACAGCCCATTATTTGACTGCATGCTGCAGGGCTTTAAGGCACTACTGCCTTTCCTTAGCTTTGTGATACCAGCACTCCACTCAGCTCAAGTGTTGGAATAGGGAACCCACTCTGATACTCTCCACACATCATGAAGGATGTGCTGGGAACTAGGCTACCAGAGTGTCCCAGTTTCCTCTTTTTCCTGCTGTACCACCCCCACAGCTGATGAATGAATGCAGTTGTAATACAGTGTATAATGTGCATTACCCCATAATGGCCTTTAAAAGGTACACGGGATACTCCTGGTTTTCCTTCCGCTTAATGCAAGGATGATGGACATCTGAAATAGGGAGAAACATCCAAGGCTAAGTGAAAAGGGAAAAAAAAAAAAGGGACCAATACAAGAACACTGAAGGTGCAGGAGATGGTAAAAAGGTGTGTCTCAGACAGAAGATTACTTACAGGGAGATATTCTTAGGATAAAGTGAATTTTGTTGAATTCAATAAGAATTGCTATGGGAGCTTAATTGAGTTTCTTGAGACTTGAACACAGATATTCCTTTCTATCCTTGATGGATATGTTTTGGGAGAGAGTGAATGATTTCTCAGGATATGTTAGTAACACATACGCTGTGCCATGCTTTAAAAACTGTTAACCAAAAGAGGATTGTATACACTCTTGAATATTTTGTTCTGGGTTATGCTGGGACTATTTCCTGAATAATGAATATTATTAAATATTTGAATGCAGAATATTGAGTATTCTCACAGGCAGAAAAACAGTAGAATGCACATGAATTAGTTTAATTTGTTCACTGGCTTCTAGTTCAGAAGTGTTCCAGAAAGTCTCTCAAATCCATAGCCTCTTTCTTGAGTTGATATTTGCCATTTTATACAGGAACAATTCCTTGGAGATTTTTCCCAAATAGAAGAATAAGAGAATGAGTAAATAAGCAGCACTGGTTATTATTATATGGCAGAGATTTGAATAAATAGCAATATAAACATCTGAAACCCCAGATACTTACCCAGGAGAACAGGACAGAGATGGAAATATGGAAGACTGATGGTAGGTAGGAGCCATAGGGTTAGGGATTTATGAAATTAGCAACTTATTAAAAATAAAAAATTTGGTAAGGAAGCAGCATCTTGAGCCTGTGTGATCATAATAAACAGAATGAGGCAAGAAAACTTAGGTGAAGGGTTAAGATAACAAAGTATCAGAGATCATCCAGAAAGAAAAAAAAAAAAGAGACGAACCAGAGTAAGTAGGACTAGAAAATGTATATTTTGCTTGTTAGGTGTTATTTAGTACTACTTGTCCTTTGTTTATTGAGTGCCTTGGAGGAATCAAGTAATCTTTAATTGTTTGTTGGTTTTTTCCCTCCCTTAACAGAGGAGGACAGTGATCTTCATGAGCAGAAGCTACAGCAGCTTTAATGCTGTTGGTCACTCCTGTTTGGTACAAAGCAGGTTGAGCCTTTGAAACTTGAGCTGTGACAATAGATTATTTCTCTGTTACTACAAGAAGATGTTCCCAAGTCCTTGGACTCTTAACAAGAGCATGCAAGCAGTGCCTGCACATCTCTGAAAGGCCTGAGAGCAGCTGTACAACCCTGAAAGGACCCAGGTATGGCTGTAGCAGCTGTGAGCAAACATGTCAGCAATGTGTCTGTGCAAGGATTTCAGAGAAAAAGATTCCAATTCTTTGAGATGGTGGATGTGTGGAGTTTCACTCCCAGGCAGAAGGGTTCTCACGTATCAGTAACGCTCTATTTAGAAGGTGGAAAAAGTAGTTCTAGTCCAAGTTGGAATATAGTTATTCCCAGGAAAGAGTTGCCTCATTTTATTTCTTGCATAATTTTATTTTTCATTGCTCTATCCTACCTAAACTTCTGACATTTTTGAGAGACAACCACACCTGTGATTGTGTCTGAAGTGGGAACCAGGCCTTAAGTGTGCTGTGTTGTTAAATTTATCAGGTATTTATAATATTGACTTGATTTTCACATGGCAACGAACTTGCTGGTTATTTCTAGATGTACACATACATCCTCATAACCAGAAAAATTGTGTTACTGTGAGTGTACATTATCACACTCTTTTTTGGCTGTAACAAGAAGCAGCAAATTCTGATCTCTCACCTGTGTTTCAGCTGTCAAAACTTTCCACTTCTGCCATTTCTGTAATTCCTTCCTAAGTATTGAAAATGCTAAGAATGAGTGACAGCTGTCAAAATTTACTATTCACCGTGTACGAATTGAGGTAATGATAGAAAATGCTTATCTGAAGGAGGCACATCTCAAAAACTGGGAATTCCTTCACCAAGGATGCAAACACCTGACACAATAATTTCTGCCAGGGAAGTGTTTGTATGTGTCCCCATCCTGAATCTTCTGGTGGCAGCTCATCTATTTTGGAGGACAAGATGATAGGACAGTGGTATTATGTTGCCAGCAGTAAATGCTGACTAAGAGACATGTTCAGCTGTTACATCATGTTTCTAAGGTGTTCCCTCTTTTGGCACTGGAATTTCACCCCATCAATCTTGATTTTTACAATCCAGAATAAAGGTAAAGCAGGTTGGAAGATGAGCCAGCTAAGAGTGTTCACACCTCACATGAGAAATCTGCAAATCACAGATATCTTATGGGGGGAAAAAAAAACCCAACAAAACAACAAACCACACTTAAGCATCTTTCTTGTGCACGTCTTACACTGTGACAAATTCTGGTCCTGGAAGCCAGCTCCGATTTGTGTGCTGCAAAAAGAAAGGAACATTTATGCTGGTGAAGGAGCAGGGTATGCTATAGCTACCTCATGCTGATGTACATAATGGTTTTTAGTCCAGTTTGCTGGGGGCTTTGTAGAACTGATCGAGTGCATTATACGGGCGTTGAGGTTGAGGATCGCAGAGGCTGCACCAGAGCCTGCAAGAAGCCATGGTTGTTGTCCATTTCTTTGCAGACGCCCAAGCCCTGCGAGGCCGGGTGGGCAGAGCCGCCTCCGCCGGCGGCCCCGGGCCGGGAGAACCGTGAGTAACCGCGGGGGAGAGGCGGGGGCCCCGGGAAGGGAGGATGCGGCCCCAGCGCTTCCCGACACCGTGACCCAGAAGTTTTGCCAGCCCGCTCCTGATCCTGCAGGTTGCCGGGCGGGATGCGGCGGGGGGGGGGGGCGGCGGCCGCAGTCCAGCAAAGGGCGGAATGGAGCTTATCCCGAGCGGGGATGAGAAATGACCGATTTCCCCCAATTACGCCGTCACGGGCCAGAGGAGCCGAGAGCGGCGGGGGGGGGGGGGGGGGGGCGAGTGG
>NW_008239762.1:739011-776704 GCF_000691975.1 Corvus brachyrhynchos
AAAAACTACTGAGCCTGTCCATCATGTGCGCCAGGAGAAAAGTTCCCCCGGCGCGGGGGCTCCCCGGTGACCGCCTGCCCTGTCCTCCCGTGCGGGGACAGCCGCAGGTTCTGCCTGGGGAGGTGCAGGAAGGGACCCGAAACTTGTTTTATGCTTGTCCGAACCATTTGGGTAGAGAGATGCATTTGTTCGAGCACAGCTTGAGAAACGATCCGCGTTTTGGTTTGTTGGCTGCCAAGTTCTTTTTAAAAGCAAAACTCAGGGTTTGACAGGACTTAGTGGGTTTAGGCAATTTGGCTCAGATGGTCCGGAAAGTGTGCACAGGCTATCCGGACTGTTTCTGAATTCATCCTCCGTACTTAGATGTCTTTACATCTATTGGTTTTCCTTTGGTTTTTCTGACTTGCTTGAACTCACTTCGTGCTGTTACTGAACTTTAATGGAAGAGTGACGACGCAATAGCCTTGGCAATACATGTGCTCTCCTGCCTGCTCAGATAAAAGGGATGTAGGATAACAGCAGGCTGGGTGAGCTGCATCACGTAACATCTCAATCACGGCACAACACAGTGTGGACAGATGTCTGGAGAGGAGGATGGAGCTGAAAGAGGGGCTTAGCCATTTGTTTATCTCTCTCTCCCATCACTGCCTTATTCTGAAATCCCCTTTGGAGGAGATGGAGCAGAACTTACTCACCACATTCTTGTTCCCTCGAATGCACGACCTATATTGATGGGGAATTTACTGAAGTACTTAACATTTGCTGAAGTTGGCAAGCTTGCAATTTCTCCCTAAATAAAGAGATTAAAGCAAGTCTGAGCCAAGTCATAAAAATAGTAACTACTACGAGAGAATCTGAGGCAGATTTTTGGACTGTTTCAAACATGAAGTTCCTGCTTTCATGTTGTAAATCTTTACGATTTTATTTGCTGTGGATTCTGCATATTTTTCCGTTAGGGATTGTGTTCTTGGAATTTTAAAGAAGTATTTGTAGTATCCATGAGATGGCAATATGTGTGTAATATTTCACTGGTACAGTTGTAAACCCAAGACCTACTGCAGAATTATTTGATACCTTTCAAATAGTGGCATGATACATCACCTTCTTCCTACTAAACAATTTCAGAAAAGCTGCATTTGGCAGGAGTGAGAATACTCTGATGTAACTCTTGGACTGTGTATTATCTTGCAGTTCATAATGGATTGTGCTTCAACAGCATTTTATAATTTTTAAAATTTTTTTCCCTTGGCAAAAAAAGGCAGCCCTGTATTCCCAATATTCCTGATTATTTACTGATAAAATTATTAATGACCGAAATATTTTGGGGAAGACTGGTGCTAACTTCAAATTCAAATGAAAAAGAATTGTGTGGGCTTTGAAGTGGTCATACTCTGGAAACAAAAAGTACTCTGAGAAGAAATTTAACTCAACTCTGCTCTTCAGTGAGGTAGAATAGATGTGAGGGGAGACAAGGCAGTGTTGGCTGTGGCACTGCCATGAGAGCCCTTAGTTTAACAGCTTCCATGTGGGCAGTGAGCACTGACAAAGTTTTTGCTGGGTTGAAAAGGAAGAGCTCTTGATGTTGGCCCCGTGGACAGCAAAATGAAGTCCTTCCTTATGAAGAAATGGTATAGATACAGGCATCAAGACTTGTGTTTCCGTTTGGGCTATTTTTTAATTTATAGGAGGTAAAGATGCCGTTGGGTTGCGATACAGGACATTCCTAGCTCAGACTAATAGTTCTGAGGTGCTGAAGTACATTTAATTCTGCTTCAGTGGGAAAATCAGATGTTTCATTGTTTCAGAGGATTGTTCACTTTCACTGTAAACAAGCTTTTCAGACTTAGAAGGATGAATATATTTATTAGTGTAAGCTAGAATAAGTTTTTAGAAATTCCAATAAGAACACAGCCTTTCAGTATGCTCTTGGTGTCTTCCATCATAGAATAAGACTAGGAGAAACAGCAATCTGTAAAGCTAAAAATCAGAAATTTTGAAGCTGCTCTGATTCAGACGTATCTTCCTATTTTTCTGTAAAGCATTCCCTGTCTCTTCATCTGAGCTCCAAGCTTTCTAAAATCACTGCTTCCTTGTGAACCAAGGGAAACCTGAAAACAACCTCTCTTCGTACAGCATAGAACTGCTTCTGTGCAAAACTTGAATTTGTTAAGTTTTGATTCTCCTTTAGAGTTCTGCCACCACACTCTCTCTAGAAATAAAGATGACTGTACGTGTTTCAGTAGAATTTCACAGCAAGTAAAAAAGTGCTGGATTTAGTCAGATGATGAAGTAGTGGTTTCAAGATGATTTTATGTGGTGTATCTTCAAACCTGAGCTGGTTAGGTTTCAGGAGAGAAAGCTCCTTGGACCTTTAGGCTACTGTCCCATTCTGGAGTGACCTGGTATTCCCCTGAAACTCTTTTTCTTTTTGCCCTGCTCTCCAGGAGAGGACACTGAGAGATTTTTTTCCCTGATTGTTTGTCTCTCTGGGTGATCGTTACATGTTTGTCCTCTGCCTGCATCCTGTTTCACACAGAATTAGTCATTTAAAGCTTTATGAAGTTTTGGTTCAAAACTCCCAGGATGTAGCAGGAAGAAAGAGCTACAAACCTTTGGTCAGCTGGTAGGGAACATGAAGCACAAAGCTTTGTCCTTCTATAAAAACCTTTCGGTGGAGAACATCAGAGAATTACTTTTTGGTAGAAAAGATAGAATGCCAGTGTTTCTATTGCCTTGGCCTTTCTAAGGCACACTTATCTGTAAAGCCTGCTGAGTGCAGGGCTTTGAGATGGGGTTATTTGGTAGGGGGAGAGAAGATACAAAGTAGGAGAAGGGTGGGGAAGGACACAGTTCTATTCCTCAAGAGAAGGCATCAGAAAAACCCGAGCTCAGAGAGAAGTGAAAGGCACAAGAGGGAACAAAGGAAAGGGTGTATGTAGGTAACTGAGAAAACAGGTTACTGTAAAAACTCTCTTAATTAAATAAAATAAGAAAAAAATGCATGTGAATGAACCTTTAGTCAGGTGGTGGTGGGAAATGGAGGAATGTGTATCTGCATGGAGTTTTGGGTATCTGATAGCACAGCTTTGCCCAGTACTATTGTCAGGAAAATAAATCTGAATAATGAATTGATGGGAAATGGGCTCCTGTGGAAGAATAGCCTCCAAACTCTTATTAAAAAGTAACTTCAGAAAATGGAGCAATGTGATTAAAAGCAATTGGTGTTTGGGCTGTTGGATAAGGCTTTATCCTCTCCCACTGCAGTTTCTATTGTCTGAAATCCCCTTCAAATATGCAGTCTGCTAACAACAGCTCATCTGCCACTGGAATGCTCCATGGCAGCTCTTCGGAAGTGTTTGTTTTTTGTTGCTGGAGTACTGTCTAAGTGAACCAACTGCTATCTGGTCTTTGTGTGGCAGATGGTTTCTGAACAAGAAACTCAAAACTTACCATGTGGGTCAGTACTATGCAATAATGTTTCAAATTTCTAGTGCACTTTCTGCATTTTCATGCTTTTTTGTGTTTTAATTGATGAATATTGGCCTGACTGCTTGGCCATTTCAAGTCAGAGTTCATACTTAGTGACTACGAAGTTTTCCCAAGGCTGTTCTTTTTAGCTGTAGCATAGCTGTAGCTGTAGTATATAAAAATTTGTATATAAAAACTCTTTGTTTTGCCTATGATCCTGAACTTTTAATGCACTTACTCTGTTATTTTTTTAGGCCTTATCTTATTGATGCCAAATTACAGTAGTCTGTCTTTGTAATTCATCTTCCTTGCTGTGGCTGCTGTCTTGCAGTTTATAATCTCAGCAAGTATTGAAACTTGTATGAAGAAAATAGTTCTCTGGAGAGAGAAATCAGTTATTTGAAGTTGCAACCACAGGTGATTTTTTAAATCCTTAAAATGTCTTTCAGGATGTGAACCCCAAACCATTTTAAGGGCTTTATACTAGTTAATATATATAATTTTTGGTTGGTCAGAAAGAGAACTGATCCTTTGTTTGGTCTTCTGAGTAGCTGGTATGTGGCTGGTGACCGAATATCTGCTATTTCACCTTAAGATATTGCTCTGGTGTAAATGGCTCTGTTTCTTTGAGATTTACAGTGGTGGAGGACTGGACGTGTAGGGCCCCTTCACTTCTTTTAATCGGACAAATACATTTTCTGTGATGGTAATCAGAATGAGCAAGGTGCTGTCACTTGTCTGAGGAGGTCAGGGAAAAGTTTAGACCTCTGCGTGGTATAAATTGCTACTGTAATTCTAATTTCAGGTGTCTTGTTGATACAGATGGAAAGTAGGTAAGATTAGAAATGTCCTGATTGGAGCAAATACACCAAACACAAGAATTTGTTATTGTGGCTGACAGTGACCTCTATGTATGTACATTTATACTTTGGTTAAAAGTGTGTACTTTTAACTAGGGGTTCCAGGGGTAGAATGGAAACAGTGGTCCCCAGGTCCAAGGAAGGCAGTCACAAATTATTTAGAACTGGAATCAAACTCTGAGCTCTGTGCCATAAGCCTTGTGGAGAAGATGATCTCATGAACTTCAGGTCGCTACCATGTAGCACAGCTTTGTGCCTCCCAGACAGCTTGGTTATGGCTGCAGGGATATTAATTAATTAATAAATTAATTCATTTGTTTAGAACTCCTTTTAGAAGTCCTAGGGCATGCTTCTACTTTTATGAAAACTCCACGGAGTTCATGTACTGTCACACTAATGCCCTCCGAAAGTGCCATCTGTTGCTCAGGCTGTCTGTTGTCTTTAGCCCTTTTACACTTTGTAGAATATCTTTGTATTCCCACATCAACTAAAGTAAATAGGTTGTGGTGGACATAAAAATGTATTTTATGAGAATTTCTGTTACAAATATCCATTCTCTACTACAGGAAGAAAGTATTAAATGAAAACATTTCCTGATGAATTACAGCTGCAGTTGTAATTCTGCATGATCAGGGTAAATGTCCATTGATTTCAACCTATCTAGTATACATATAAAATAAACAATTCTTACCACAGGTTTATTTTAAATACTGGTAAAAAGACATCCTGCAGTTCTGTTTGCCATATTGTATGTTACCAGTAGCTGGAGGGTAACTTTTCAGTTCTATCTTATACATGCAGAATTTAATAGAACTATCGCAATACATTGTTTTTCATTTTTAATGTTGCAGAGTTTGTAGGGTTGACTTGCATTAGTTAAGGGAGAAAAATCACCTGTTACTTTCTTCAGTGGTTGTGTTGTTCCCTGTGGATCTGCTATTGTCTTTCTTGACCTAAGTTCGGAACTTGAAAACATTCACGTATTTTCTGTGAGAGAAGCTGAACAGCCCTAACTCATTAAAATATTAAAGTGGAAAAATAAATTGTGCCCAATTTAATTTTAATAATTAATAAACATTACTTAAATCATGATTGAAAACCAGCCACTCAGAAGACAACAGAATGAATGGGTAAATTGTAAGGAACAATAAAATCATAATTGTGTTCTTCTTCTAGAGTCCATTTGTTTGAACTCAGGTGACTTGTTTTATTTGAATGAGGCTGTCTGTAACAGTACAGGTTCAAAGCATTATCAGTAGGCATGTTTTGGTGAGTTAACAGGAAGCTATCATAATTTAAGTGCATTTCCAGCGCAATTCAGAGAGGTCTCAAGCCTTGTGCAGCAAGATACAGCACTCCTGTGTCCATCAGACTCTGTGTGAGTCCATCATCTGGTCCAGAAAATAGCAGGAGCTGGAGTCCAACGTGCAGGAGATTTAAACTGGGGCAGCTCCTGCTTCAGAGCTATTACTGAGCAGACTTTTGTACTGTAAAAGCTTATTAAATGCATGGTAAGCTTCAAACATATTGGTATTCTGTTGAATGTAATTAGACTATTACCATGGTTAAATTAGTACACTTGTTTAGTTTTTTCAGATCTAGGCCTTAAAGTGTAAGTCTGAGGAGAGCCTTTGCCTTGAATATCTTCTGATACAAATATCCGTAGCAATCTCTTAGCTCTGAGATACACAACATTAATTTTAACATGTTGCTCACACTTGGAAAACAGTGTTGCTGACGTTGTTTTACCATGTTGCTAACTGGAAAACAGCAGGTTGGCTCCTGTATTTTCAAAACCACAAGTATTTTTGAAGTCTTTAAACTACTTACACCTTTCCAAGGCGCAGGTTGCAATCCTAAGTCTTGCTTTTCCTGTGGGCCCTGGAAAAATTCATGTTTCTTGACCTTCCTATCAGCAGAGAAATCTTTGAGAAAAGGACTTAACTCTGAGTTGTGGATCTAGAGGACACTGAGTAGTGAGTGGCCTCTTAGTTTAGCATGGTGGGGTTTTGTGCAGGACTTGACTAAGTAGCTGCAAGATCTCTGATGCCCCTAACTGGTGGCAACTGCAATATTCCCTTTTTTGAATGGCATTTAGGCACATCAACAGGAACAATTATTCTTGGCAAAAATCAAAGCCATTGAATAGATGCATCTTAAAATGTAGGTAGGGATGAGCTTAAAGAATCCTACAAAATCAATCTGGAGCATTTTCTATTATTTAATATCTTAATGCAGTTAATAATTATTTATAAGACAGATTCTTTAACACTGCCTGGTGGTGGTGGAAAGTGGGTTGATTTTTTTGTTTGCTCACTTATGATTCAATTGGAAAATTGTAAACATGGGAGAGGGAATGAGCCTTCCTAATTTGGCTATATCTGGCCAGTCCGTTAAAAACAAATACTAGTCCGACCCTTTTATTTTTCCACACATTTTTGGAGCGAGAACAAATGCTTTCCCCCCAGAATTCTTGAGAGACTGTTATATGATGAGCTGTGACTTACTGTTGTTTAAAAAACCCCAAAGTAAACAAAACAACATTTACTCACAAGGAGGCACAATATTTGTCATGTTTAACCTTGTTTGTTCAATGGAGATAAGAAGCTGTCTGAAGGCATCAGGAACCAGGAGATTTTAACTCATAGTGTAATTAATTTATTTTGTTAAAATATGTTTACAATTCCTTTCCTCTGAGGACTGGCCAAGTCAGGGGTACAGATGGGGAAGACGGTTTTGTTTCTCCCTTGGCAGAGGATGTTTGTTCTGAACCCTCTAAGTTGTGTGCAAGCATGAATTTCTGTGAGAACTATTTTTCTTTTTAATTATTTGGTGGGTAAATTTCCAAATATTTTTAATATGGAATTTTAAATGGTGGTAGTTATACAGATAGTGGTGTAAGAAAGGAAATGCAGACTCTTTATTCACAGCTGTAAGAGCAAATCCAGAAATAATGCCTGGAGAGTGACCTCCATATCTCCCACCTGGCATTGCTTCCCTGATTGCACGTTAAAGAACAGGGTTTTGTTTTAAAATTCTGCAAATGGCTTGGAGGATGTTGAGAATTGTTTTGAGGAACTGAGATATTTTTTTGTTTGCTTGTGTTTAGAAGCTCATCAACATTCTTGGTTTGTACCAATGACTTAGGACTTGTCAGGCTTTGTGTCTGACTGTGGTGATTTGCATTTTTTAAATGATTTTTTTATGTGTGTGAAAATGATATTTTTAGAGAGGCTTCTTTCCCCAAATAGCAAGTGATCAGGCTGCCTCCTCTGGGATCCAGCTGAACTCAAATATTCATGTTGCAAGATTTCTCACAGCCAGCATATAGCTTGATTGCCTGCACTGGCCAAATCTTGGTCAGATTGTTTTCTTTCAAACTTAGCACTGCACAGCATCTGTTAGAATTTGCCTCTTTCCTTTATAGAAATGGGTTTCTGGACTAAGAAAAGGTGCTTCCTTTCCTTCTGACTGATAGCATGCTTCCACAACGAATACACATCAGTGTAGGTGTCTCTGCCCATGGCCGTGAGGTTGGAACTAAATGACCTTTGAGGTCCATTCCAGCCCACACTGTTCCATGATTCTGTGATCTGACACCTGTGAGACTATAACTGGGGAGGGGACGGGGGGGTGCAAAGGCGGTATTTTCTATGTGTAGGTGTCCATAAAGTTTGTGAATTGTTTTTTTTCTTGATAAATACAGGTTGATTTACATGGTAGAATAAAATTGTTCAAATAGTAGCAATTTCTAAGTATTTAATTTCTGCTGCAAGTGTTTTTGACAGGAAACCACAATACCCATTACAGAACATCAGCTACTCCTTCATCAAATGAATTTTGATAAAATGTCTGGAGTTTAAACCTTGGGGCACACTTGGGTCTGTAAAGGATTATGATGCATAGGGGGTCTGGCCAAGCAGTCCATGAAACAACCTGAGCCTCAATTTATAAAGCAAAAGCAAAATGTCTTTTTTTTTTTTTTTTTTTTTTTTTTTTAAGCTAGTCATTATTTAAATGTGCAATTATTTAGGGAAATTTGCTAAAGATGTGTAATTGTATAGGATGTTTTGTCTTCCTCTGTTGGAAACAGTAGACTTTATCATGAGAGAGTACAGCACAGACAAAGATGTTGTCAAACCTTGCTACCCCCCCAAATCTGCCTGTCCCAGTCTTGGCACTTAGTCCTGAGCCTGTTTATCTGAGTGTTGAATGCTCATTTGGGTTGGTTTCTGAATTAAAAAAAAAAGGGCAAAGTAAAAAAGTGGTATAAATGTATTTATACCAGAAGTCTTGGGCTTCTTATATACTTGCAGCATAGTACTCTGTGGCTGTAGTCTCCTATTTTGGTTTTTGGGGTTTTTTTGGAGTTTTTTGTAAGTATTCTATTTTTACAAAATATTATTTATTGTCAGAAAAAAGTTTTTAGGTTTTAGGTTTGCTTAAAAGTGAGACTCTGGAAACTTAATGTAATTGTATAAAGAACATTATGCTCTTTTACATGAGCAGTAAACAACTGTTTCTACAAATAAATCAGGGTTATTAGTAGCCTCTTTTTGAAAGCAAAATACCTTTTATGCTGCTAGTTTACAAAACATTCTTAAAATATAGTTAATGCTTCAGAATACTCTGAGGGTAGCAGTGGAATATACTGCTGAATTAATGGGTTTTCTGTCTTCTTTGCATTGATGTTTCTAATAGCAATGCTAATTTTTTTCTGATAGTTTTATGGAAATATTTCATGAGGGAGAAAAATCAAGATAATATTTGCTTGTCCTTCTGCTGTGCAAATGAGCCGGTAAATCATCTGACACCTGTTTGTTTGGCAAATAAGTGAATTTGCATGAACTAGCACATGGAATTAAGGATTAGAAAGAGATGAAAGCAGTTTTAAAGGACTTCTTCCAGAGGTTTGTGGAGTTGTAGCACTAATGGCCTGTTGTATTACTAACGCTGAGCAGAGAGAAAAGCTTCCCACCAACGGGTTGTCAGAAATACTTGACGTTTTCTTTATGAAACACCTCGGAGTGCTCATGGGTATGAAAGTGTCATGGCAATGTAATTAGAAAAGTCCAGCGAAATCTGGTGGCTGCAGCATTTTGCTAGTAACTCCCTGTGGTGACTGAGTGTGCCCAGAGTGGACCTGCTTTATAAATAATGGAGAGTTAAAGAAGGAAAAGTGGAGCTTTCCAGTGTGCTGGTGTCTGAAAGGAAACTGCAGTGAGCTGTGTGAAGGAAACCAAAACAGCCAAGGTATTTAATACAGAGAAGGTGTGGAGTTGGCAAATGATAACACATTATTAGGGAATAATGTTATGATAGAGCTGGAGAAAACCAGGACAAAGGTTTGCCTGTCCTTGTCAGCATATCCATGGGAGCAGCGGCACTATCTGCCTTGTTTGTTCAGGTTCTTGTGTTGGGAAACCAGACAGACTTCGACAATTTTTAGTCAGTTGGGCTTGTCTTGGAGGTGCATGATAGAAGCCAACAAGTTCAAGTTAAGAGATGGGAAATCGTCATCAGATACAAGGGAAAAAAATAAAAGTGAGGGTGGTCAAGCACTGGAAGGAGGTGCTGGAAGGAGAGGCTGTGGCATCTCCATCCTTGGAGATGCCCAAAAGTTGACTGAGCGGCACTGATTTAATTGTCTGTGCTTTTAAGCAAAGTGTAGGACTAAATGTCCCTCCATCCTCAGTCAAGGTTACAATTTCACGTTTGATCTGTAGGAGAGTAGCTTTTAATTTAATCTTCTGTTGTAAGGTTCCTTGGGGAGCAGGGCATGTCACTGTTGTGCCCCGCTCCCAACCTTTTGGGGCTCCTGGGTGCTTCTGGCTTCCCTCGTACCAGATGACGTCTGGCTAGCAGGAGCAGTGCCTGCACTGACATTCTCTGTGGAGCTCCTGATCTGTCAGATGTCTGAAACACAGGGCTTGTTTCAGCTCTGAGTAACAAATAAATCAAAAGCAACTATGAAATCTACTTAGGATTTCTTTGTAGGGATTCCTGAGCTGAGTCATGCTATTCATAGTCAATGACCCAACTTGTAATTAAGAAAGATGATAGACTCGGAACTTGTCCAAAACTAATTCATATTTAGCTCTCACTCTCCACAAGTCGTATGCATTATCAGCAGTATTTTATTGATTACACTTTTTCATATTAAAAATTGCTGGAGTATATAATCTTAATTTTGGAAAGGCTTTTAGAAGGTACTCAGGAGCACAACTGATAGAGAAATTAAATTGTTGTCATTATAACAGCTTTATGCAGAGGCAAGGAAAACTCAAGCCAAGCATTTTCTAAAGCATTATATGCTGCAGTCCTTCATTATAGATTGTTTCAAAGAGGGGAAAAATGAGAAACAAACTACCAGCCTTATTGTGTTCAGCCTACAGAGCCCTTGGACTGTGGGATGGGCAGTGTATACTTCCACAGTTTGAGTATTTCCAGGAAATTGGTCAGATATTTTGCATCTTTTCATACAGTGGGTGTGGTGTGCTTATGGGTCTTGATATATTTACATACTTAGTTCACATTATATATTTACATTTTACATGTATTTTTATGTTATCATATATATACAATATTATTAATATGTATTCTGCATATTCAAACCCGTTGTTTAACACAGTGGCGTGGCACCATACTAAATTCTTATAGCTCTTGACTGTCGTACAAGAAACATGATCCTGAAGGAAGGAAGTGCCAAAGTTCTTTATAAGTGGCTGAATCTCTGTTTTCTGTAAGAGGGGCCTTGTTGATTCAAAGAGTTTCCACTTAGTTGACTGGGGCTGAGCAGAGGACTAACCTTGAAGTTCCCATAGAGCAAATCAGTGCCTGTGAGGATTGTGGATGTTCTGCCTCGTCCCCATAAGAGGTAGCAGAAATTTTGAGCTTACCTTAAAGTGCTCTGGTCACTGCAGGCCAGGTAGGTAGTGGCTAATGCTGTGTTGTAGCCATGAGATGAATGTTGGATTTATTTTCAAACCAGTCAGTAGAGTAACTAGAGCCATATATAATCACCTTAAAAAAAATCTGTCAGAAGTTTTATGCATAGCAAATGTGAAAGCTACAATATGGAATAAATTATCAAATGGCTCAAGTTCAGTGTCTCTTTGAAGGCTACGGGGGGGGGAGGGGCTGTAGAGGAAATTGCACTTGTATTTTACACCTGACAAGTTGAATTACAGCAACAAATCTGTATAATTACAATTCAGAGACCAGGATTTCTTCTTAGAGTTGGGTAATTAGAATCAGGACTGCACTTGAAGGTTCAAATTGGATTCTTAGAAAGAGTCCCTTACACGAATATGACCTGTACAGAAATCAGTGTTTTCATCTCTTCTATTTTAAGAATTTTGACTCATAATGTAAAGTGACTCATCCATTATTTCCTCATCTTTTCATCAGCAAGACACACAAGAAATTGTTCCTTTGATTGTTTCCCTGCGAATGGGAAATCTTTAAGGTTTCTTCTCTTTTCAGTAGGCATTCATAAATCCAATTAACATTAATGAGTCTCACATGTGTGCGTCGAGAGAGAAAAAAATGAACCTTTTGTCTCCCCAAGTATGTGTTTAACTGCAGAAAATGAAATTAAGAAAAAGCTTTTGGTGAATCACGGGTTACAAAGTCAGTAGCTCCTGTCTCATTTTGCAGTAGCTTACACATTCCCCTGGTTCTCTCTCCCCTGTAAAGGGTCCTTGTAGGAGCTGTAAATGCAGGATGAGCAGTGCTGTTGGTGAAGTGGAGAGCGCTATTATTACCTCCAGTTCTAAGATTAATTACTAATAGGTCACGTTTTCAATGGAATGGCAGGATTGCAGTAGGGTTAATGTGACTGTGCTTCTGTCTCATGACATAACTCCATGGGAACAGAGTTAGAAAAAGTAAAATATATTAATAGCTCAGTGACCTATAAAGAAGAAATACTTAGTGCCCTTCTTCAGAGGTTCTGTTGCCTCTCTGAAGAACAGGATTGATGTTGCAAGAAGTTAGTGACATTTTGTGTTATTCAGCAACATTTCTTGTTTACTTACGGGCACTCTTAGAGCAGCTACGACTTTCTCAATGACACAGGAGGTCTTGATCAAGCTCAGTGCTGTTAGCAAGTGAATGGGGTCTTAGAAAATTAAATACTGCCTCTAGGAAAGCATCTGCTCCTGTTTCTGGCAAAACAGTCTGAACACGGTATTTTGCTTAATTTAATTCGTTGCCAATTAACACCAACATTTGATTACTGATTTGGGTATTGGGGTTGGGAAAGAAGACTTCAGTTGAGGAAACATTTCCTTGAATTTGGCAGTGCTGAAGTTCGGGGTGGGGTGGGTGGTTCACAGCAGTGTCACAACCCACCAGAAGTCCCACTAAGGTCCCCCTGCAGTCTCCCACCACCCAAACCTGCTGTGTGTCCCCAGAACACCCCTTCAGTCACAGCTCACATGTGAAAAGGCTCCGAAGAACTCAGTACAGTATAAATACACTGAAACCATATGGTCTATCAGAATCATAATATCACTTCAGAGGTTTAGAAATAGCGTGTTTATTAGCTGTAATCACTTCAAAATTTTCATTGAAGTGAATAGCTGTAAGTATTCAATATAGTTGTATTTCCATACATACATACCTTTCTGCAGTTTGGTTTGGAATAAAAGTGACCATCATTCACCTCAAAAGAAGAACAGTGAAAGGCTCTTTGGGTATCCCCTGTGTCCAACAGCCATCCAGTAGGATCATGATTATGCTTTGACAGAACTATAAACTGTGACTGACTCCATATAAGATGATCTAATGTGTACATCTCTATCGGATGCTCTATCCTTTAAAATAACTGTTGCACTTTTCTGCCAGGAAGAATTTTCCTGAAACTATTCTGCAACTGTGCTTCCTTTGTGTTATTTGAAATTAAGCCCATTTTGTCCTGAATAACTGCTGTCTCCCCGATTGCTACATCCTTCAGATATTTGTAAGCTGTAAGGCGATCCTCATTATCTGTGCCTTTTCCAAGCTTGGCATGCTTAGCTGTTTTCCTTTCTTCATGTATCAATTCCTCTAATTTTGATGATGGCGTGGCTTTTATTTGAACTAGCTCCAGCATTTCAACATAAATCTATCAAAATGGCTCCCAGTAGTCCATTTAAAAGGTGAAATTAGAAGAATTCCATGGATGTTGCTAGTGGTTCCTTGATATGTAGATACCTGGGGGTGGATTGTGCAGTCTGCATTTATTGTGGCATGTGCTTATTCTATACATAGTCTCACTAGCATCATTGGGACCACTCACTTCATTCTATTCTTATCACTTCCCTATTCCCTCCTCCACTCCTCAGATTCCTTGCCACAAATGCAGTGTTTGGCTGTGGGCAGAGTTTTTGGTTGTCTGGAGTCTCTACTTGTGCTATGACTTCTCTGTTGCCTTTGATGCATCCATTAGAATTTTCAACTTCTCAAGGAGGTGCTTTGATAAATTCTGGGTTAAAACACTTGTAAGATAGGCTTGTTCATATTTTGCAATAATAATGTGATCCTTGTCAGGAGATGACAGATTTATTTCCTTCTGCACTATTAATTGCTCCAAGTTGTGTATGTGTGTGGATATATTTGTTCTTTCTCTTGTGACAGAAGCGAATTAAACATGAATTACTCCTACACAGAGACATAAGTTTTATTTCTGACCTCTTTGTCTTTTAATCTTTGTCTTCTTTTCCCCCAGTGTGTTTTTTCCTCTTGTCTGTGGAAAATCTCCCTAGCTTGGTGAGCACTTTGTGTTGTCCTGCTCGGTGCAAACCTCACCTTGGTGGTTCCATTCATTTTGTAGCGGAACTCTTTGACCACCCAGTCCACTTTAGCTGACTCTCCTACTGTGATTTTTCTGGTTAGTGGGATGATCTGAATCCACTGAAGGTTTCTTCTTTGGGGAAAAAAACCCCAACTCAAATTTGCTACTTTTATGGCAAATATTTTGAAATACATTCGTTTCGTTGAACTTAGATTTCACTGTTGATTCTTATGCAGTTGTACAGTTTAATTTTCTCAAATTTGCCACCATGACTAGATTGTTGTTCTCATCACTTACCTACTGCAACCATAATTTCTTCATAGACTGAATCTTTAAAATGATAGACATAAATTGAATGAAGTTGAGCTTCACAGCAGACAAATGCTAGTCACCCGAAATGCATTTTTACTTCTAAAAAAATATGAGAGCAGTCAAAATGTGTGGTTATTTAATCTGAAGAAGCATCTTGCTTTTGCAACATCCATTTCCCAGGGATGCTGTAGACTTCCAGGCAGCAGAAATACAAATTATTGTCAACTTTTTCATAACACGATTAGCTCTTACATCTGCCTGTTCTCTTTCACCCTTCATTGCTGCAGGGAAGCACAGGACACAACTTGCTGCGATTTTGTGTTGCTTTGCTTTGGGGTGACCCTGCTGTTTTCTTCTTTCCCCCCTTCTCTGTGCCGGGGGTGAGGTCTCTGTGGGGTGGCATGGCCATGGTGCTTTCACTCCGGCTAAAGTGCCAACCTTGGGCATGAAAGGAAGGAAAGAAAACATCATCAAACTTTAAAAGGCAGTGCTGATGAATTGTTACGCATGCTTGAACACTTTAAAAAATGAAATAAAATCCTGGGGTACCAGGATTGCCTGCTGGGTGATCGTTTTCATGGCAGAGCTCTGTATTTGAGAATTACTTGGAAGAAAATAAACAGATTTAGTGATTTCTTTCCTTGAAGTCACCAAACACTTGTTAAAAAAAAAAAAAGTTAAACTTTCATATTTTATGTTTCTTGCTCCTTTATTTCGCTGTTCCATTTCTTTTACACCCATGATTTGGAGGACTGGGGGCTGCCTATGACTGTGTTACTTGTAATTGAAAAGATGATTTGTTAAATGCAGTTCTGTTATGGTCCCTGTCCTTCTTTATGTCTGTCTGTCCTGGGATTCTGCTTTGCTTTTCTTTTTCACATACCTTTTTCCATATTTTTCCTTTCTTCCTATACCTCCCTAATTCTTCCTTTTTTTTATTTTTTGTGCTTTATGCCATTTTGTATCCCAGATCTTTGCAAGCTACTTTTCAAAACTGGATGCCATTTTAGAAGTAGATTAACTGCCTTTGCTCAGTCTGAAAATGAAAATTCGAGCTTTGAGCTTTTGTTTTGACATTTATGTTGTTTTTGTCAGAAGTAAAGAAGCATTTTTGATTATGTTGTAAGAATAAGGTTTCTAATACAGTCTGATTTCCTTTGCTTGTTAATTTGTTAGACCTGGTAGAGATTTAATGATACCATTGCAGCTGGCATTTAGTTGATTGAAAAAACATGACAATTTTTGTATCTAGGTGTTGCAAATGAGAGAATGGTAAAACTGGTTTATGCCGCTCTTATTTTGCTGCTTGTAATACTCCCCATTTGTTCTTATCTTCAGGATGACTTGAACAAGCAGGGTGTGATCACATGACAGTGAAAATACCTCTTCTAGAATTTTCTTGAAATAATGTGGGTTTTTCTTGTTGTGTGTGTGTTTTTTTTTTTTTTTCCTGGACAAGGAGATAATGGCAAAATGGAAGTCTGTTCAAAGACAGTGAAACTGTCCTTCATCCTGATGATGAGCACTTAACCTGATTTGAATTCACTTTCAGGTCTGTAAGATAAAGACCTGAGCTTTTGTTCTAAACACAAAGATGCAAAGAAGTTATGAAAAAGGGATTTTGAAGAAATGCGGGGGGGGGTGGTGGTGAGGAAGCAGAGTAGGACTTGGCTGGTAACAGATAGTATGGATTGTGTCAATTGGATTGCAAGAAATGCTGAGGTGGGTCCAATGGCTGGTAGTTGGAAGAGGGCAGTGTCTATATTGGAAGAAGGATGGACTCTTCAGAGAAGTCTGTGACTCTCTGGCCATTTCTTGAACAAATCTTAAAGACCTGTGGCAGGATGTAGCTTTGCTGAAGTAAGCTGGGAATTGCTCCTTGTGTTGTACTTGCAAGCTACAAAAAGTCAAAAAATGAAGGAGATACTTTAAAGTGTATACCGAAAATTTAAAATTGATTAAACTTTGTGTTTCCTGGAAGGTACAGAGGAAAAACAAGACTGTGAAACTTTGGACTCTTCCTGTCAAATCTCTTTAAAGCTTTCTTGAACAGTGTCCTTCTGCATTTCCCAGCTTGTCTCCCACAGGGACAGTATTCCAGATGACAGTAACAATCCAGTGCTCTAATGAACATATATGTGTGGTATTCCATACACTGAGTGTATACACACTCAGTTTGTGCTGTCCTGTGTACGTGCATGGAAAATGGTCAGCTGTGAGGAGCCTGGCACCGTGTGTACTCCATTCATCAAGCTGTGTAGAAAAGCTATATGGCTGGAAAGCAGATGCCTTATTCAAAAAAGCCACTTGGTGAGACATTTACTGAGGAGGTAACATCTTTAAAAATATTTAGTGCCACTCGAAAAAGCAACTGTATGAAATATTTAAGAAACAGCTTCTTTGAGGGGAAAATCTAGCAGGTTTTGTGCAGTAATGTTCCTATCTTTTAATGTTGCAATCACTCAACTGATAGGAAGAACATCTCTTCATTATTTAATACTTAGATCCACTTACCACCTATAAATACAGTTTGTACTGAAATATGTAAGTTGTTTAAAAGTGTCAGCTATCAGAAGAGAAGGGGCTTCCTTACACTGTATTAAATGTTAGAATGCTAGTTGAATATGTTCAAATTTCTAGGCAGGCAGGGATCATGGGCCTTTCTAGCACTTGAACACAGCACTCCTGACTCTCTTCATGTAACCAAAAAGTGGGGTTTTTGGAAAAATTCCTGCTTACACAGTGCACATTTTGCCTGCTTAAGCTGAATTAAATGCCAATTTTCACTGTTATATTTCATTTTTTTAATGAACGCAATGGATTTTCTGTTTCCTTCAATGTTGCCTACATGTAAATTAAATTAATCCCCTCGTAAATTCATACATGCACTCAATCCTCCAACTTGCAAGCTTTTATTGTTAGTCTTGCAAACATTTCTTTATCATCGGACATGTTAAATCTTATGTTTTGAGACCAAGACACGTACCAGCCATTCCCATCTCGTCCTTCCTGAAGCAAAGTGTCTGTTTCACTCATTTTCAGTGTTTGTAAGAACATACTACAAGTTGTCAGTAAGTGACAGCTTTTAAAATAGAGTCCTGTCTTGCTTTTCCACTAATAAAATGCACCATAAATGAGATTTCTTGTATGGTCTGCTCTAACTGGGCAATGGTGAGTGAGTTGCATGCTTATTTGGATGTTAGTGCTTAATATGTATTTATATATATCTGGCTTTGGATACTTGAGGTGTATCTGACCCATTGAAGAGCCCAAAGATTGCTCCAGTTTCTACCCACGTGGCCTTCCCTGATCCATGCCAGTGAGTGGGAGTCAGAAGAGAGATCCTATTGCCTCCTCCATTAGTTATTGAATGTTTAAGTGAGTTATAGGGCTGTAGGAATGAACCCACTGCCTTGGCTTAGCAGTGTTAGCCTGTGTTATCTGAGCATGCTTTCAGCCTGAGAAGCGATGTGCAGATCGATCCAGCTTTGCTTGATTTCCTTCTCAGCCAGTGGGATGTGAATGGCCTTGCACTGCCTCCAGTTCAGGGCAGGCATGAGGACAGCTGGTGTGTGTAACCTTCTGAGAAGCTGGGGCTGCCCATCTGAGCTGTAGGAGCTGCACTGACGTGGCTTAAATGATGTAGAATTATTTCAAAGAAAGGTTGTAGTTTGGAAGTGAATCACCTTTCCACCTTTAGCACATGGTGTGATTTGCGTTGCAGTGCTGTCACAGGGGAACTGGATGAAATTAAGCTCCTCTCTTTGATTCTACCAAAGTGTAAATTAAGCCACCAGTAAAGGTCCAGACCAAAGGCTGCCCTTTGGATAGCTTTGGAACATATGCATTGGGTCTAGGAAATTGGAATGAATCTAATTTGAAGTCAAGTCCCTGATCTGCTTATGGTACATGTTTATTTACAAGAACTGCATCAAGCTAGAGATTAATCCTCTGGTGCAATTTCTTTATGATGTAGATGTGGCCATATGTCTACATATAATGTAGGCTGAGCTATTTCCAGAATCAGCATTTTACTCTGTAAGACAGAAGTGCAATTAGATATTATGCTTATAATAGTTATACTGTATGTTTCCTTTGCAGTGTATCAGGTGATAAATCAAGATGAAAATAAAACATCTAACGTTTTTTATTATGTGCTTGCATGCAAACATTCCCTTTTGCACAAACACACATAAAGCACACAAAATTTTATTTCCTATGTTGTTGGCAGTGTCTGTTTTAGCAAGTAAGGAGGCACAAGACAAGCAAGACTGCAGAGCAAGAGCAGCAAACCCCCAGTGTGTGTGCAATGATGGGCCTGAGTGTGTTTCCTTCCTGCTGGCTCTGATCTGCTCCAGGGGGCTGAGACGCCAGCAGCAGGTGTAATGTGCCAGGTGAGTCCTGGAGTACATCTTCCAGTTTCAATTGTGTGCTCCAAGACTTCTCCACGGTGTGAAGCAACACATGGTAAATGAGAACAGTTGGGATGTCCCGAGGCACCTGCTGTAGAAAATAAAGCACTAATGCAGACACATCTGCTCGTGTGCTCACTTCTGCCAAACAGCATTTACTAGGAGCAGGTTTTTTCTTTCAGGTGAGAGATGAAAGTATGGGACAGGTGATGGTATGAAAGCCCGTAATGTTTTTATTAATTTATATTTGCAGTTGGGTTTGCTTTTTCTCCAGTAGAATATTCATGTGTCCTTTGAAATGAATTGGTCTGCTCATCATTAAAACCGGCGGGGATCTCATTTAAGTAAGTACCCAAGAATTAAGCTTGCAAGAAAATTTCAAGCTCTTCCAAGCATTTGAGAGCAGAATCAGTGTCACGTCTGTCTGTCTGTGTTTCCCTTGGATTGTGTCTTTCTGGCTTCATTTAGGGCTAATTGCATAAGTAGGAAGAACTACACCTTTGCTATCTATCCCCACAGTCTCCAGATCTCCTCTCAGTGATTGCATCTTTAAGTAGTTTATCCTTTCCACTTCACTTTATTGAGCTAAATTCACAAAACAAACCTTGTGATTTTCACACTGCATATGTTTAATTCCTAATCTCTTTCCATTTAGGATCACATAAACCAGGTCAGAAAAACAAGGCACAATCTTTGGAAATGTTATTTTAAGATAGTTAAACCCTTAATGCTTTTCCATCTGACACTAGGCAGAATTCATTGTAGAAGTTCAGTAATTAAGTCAAATCACATGCTGTGCTTCAGGGCCAGGAGAGGAGCTTGGCACCAACAGAGCAGAGCTGCCCTCTTGCATTTCCTTAGCAGTTGTTCCCACATCACTGCGTCAGAATAACTTTGTGCTTCTATCCAGCCTTCTCTAATCACCTACCTGATCCCAGGCATTTGCAACAGCATGGGGAAAAAATGGACCTAGCTTAAGGACTTAAAAATAAATAAATAAATAAATCCAAGGTGCCTCTGCTCTGTCTCTGGGACAGGAGCTCTGGCAGACAGCTTGGGATGTCTGAAAGGCTTGACTGCTCTCGCTCTGCCTCGTGCTGATGGGACAAGGCCAGGGTATCTCCTGGCTGCAGAGCTCCTCGTGTGGCCAGAATGAGTTACTGCTCCCGATGTACTTGTTTTGGAGAGTCTCCTCCTTGCTTTGCCAGCCTGGGCAGCAAAGGTGTTTCATCAAAGCTGGTGACAAAATGCCTGTTGACTTTTAATGCTCGGGCTTCTTCCTTGTTGACTGTTTATGTGGCACTTTTTTTCCCTGATTATGTAAAATATGTGCAAATGCTTGCTTTAGATGATGAAATGCGTACAACATGAACTTCTGGGACATTACTGCTCACCATTGCAGCAAAATGCTGAGATATGTATAAAAGGCTGCAGTAATTGTTAGAATATTGATGATTTCACGGATTAAGAGACTTATATTTGTGAAATTAAGGAAGACAATGTATCTGTAGACTGCTGACTTTTTGAAAGAAAACCACTAAGTGGCCAAGCATAGTTTGTGTATAAAAGTACTTCACACAGAGTTTAAAAGATAGCATTTTCCTGTGGAAGGAGGTACAGATCACTTGTATAT
Source organism: Corvus brachyrhynchos (assembly GCF_000691975.1). Lineage (NCBI taxonomy): Eukaryota > Metazoa > Chordata > Aves > Passeriformes > Corvidae > Corvus > Corvus brachyrhynchos. Next base: position 759,475 of record NW_008239762.1, read on the forward strand.
ATTTCGAGTTACAAGGTAACAAAGTTGGTAGGGAGGCACTTACCTGTTGTTACTGATGTATAACCTGGGCTGGCAGCTCCCCGTAACAACTGGACATAACAGCCCTAAATGGGGTGACTGTTGCCTGCCCACGCCGGCTCCTTCTGTTCAGCTGGCTTTTTGCCCACCTAGAAATTGCTCAATAAAAACTGAGTGAAATATATGAGCCTGGAGTGATCTTTATAAAATCCCTCCCCAAGTACCTTCCTTATTGTACCTCCAACATTTCCTGTTGTTCATTGGCTCACTAATATTATCTGCGTAGTTAAAGTTAGGGAAAAAATGACAGGCTTTTCTCAGTTGTAAAGAAGCTGATCAACCTAATTTTCAAATAGATGTGTAAGATGAAAGAATAATACACAAATTCTGATATGAACTTTAAGTTTAATAGTGGCATAGCTAGAAACAGTCATTTATGAACCAATAATGTTGATGGGGGGCGGGGGGTGGGGGGGGAAATGTTGAGTTGTGAGAATAAGCAAGACCTGAAATTACAGCTCCTGTGACATTCTTTTAAAAGAAAAAACAAACCAGACCCAAACAACTCTTAATTCCTTTTGGCTTTAGTAAATATTGTGTGGGTTGTAAATGCACCCTTCTAGTGCAAAGCCATCTGTAATGCTGTATATTTCAGAATATTTTGGTAAAAGTGTCACCACTGTGACTATTTGCTGCCACTTGATATCGATGTACTGAAAACCTGGGTTTGGTGGCTTTTGTTGTTTGGTTGATTTTTTGTTCGTGTTTTTGTTTCGTTGTTTTTTTCCATTTTCTTTTTCTAGCTTTAGATTTTGATGGAGAAAGGCTCATGACTGGGCTCACTTTTTCCAGGTACCTCTGAGGAAGATTGGTTGGCTCTGACTCAAAGCGAGCATAAGGACAAGAGCAGTTCAGCACAGCTGGGTGCGGGAGTGGGAAGCCAAAGCCTGGAAATAGCCCTTGGCCATGTCCTGGCAGGCGGGAGCGTGAATCTGATGACTCCCAGGCAGGGTGGGAGGGTGCTGCAGCATCTTTGTTATATGACATTGGAGAAACCTTGAGCTGATCTCATTTTCTTTGCCAAAAAGTGGTTTATTAAAAGCACTTTTGTATTGCAGCTTCTTGTGATTCCAATAGAAAAGTCCTGTGATTGAAATGAAACAACTTTGGTCTGTATCCTGAATACATCTGTTTGATACTGTTTGAAAAAAAGTGGGGGGAGGGGGAAGAAGTGTTAGGGGAGATAATTAGAGAAAAACTAATTAAATGCATTGCTTTGTATTTTTTTATGATCTTACTTTGGAAAAATGTATATTAAATACTTTTCATTACTGCCCTCTTCTCTCCTGCTCTGCTCTATTTCATTTCAAAGATGCAAGTATTTTATGAGAGAAGATTTAAAAATTTTTTTTCAATGCTTTGAGATAATTCTAAATATTCATCTTTTCTACCAGTTGACTGGACTCTAATCTTCTTGAATGCAAATTGTTATTAGGGCATTCAGATATATGAAAGGCCTGAGATGTATTTAAGCAACAGACTCCAGCTTAATTTTATTTGCCTCTCAACCTCTTAAAAATTTCCAGTATTTGTTACATACTGGGAATTTCTTTGAGGGAACAGAAATTCCCAGTACCTGATCAGCATTTCTGGATACATCTCAGCAGCCTGATGCCTGGGGCTCAAGCAGCCAAATGTTTGGCAAAGGAGACAGATCCCTCTTGCTCTGTCCAGTACTTCTTAATACTTGTGTCTTTTTGGTCTCACGGAAAAGCAACAGAGTACACATGCAGGCAGTTCAACGTGGAAAGCAAATGTGGAGAAATTTGCCATTTTCCATGATGATTTAAAAGCTGCAAAGCTGTGATAAAGTCATTATTACCGTTCTTTGCATGTAATGTTTTTTGGCAGAGAAAATGTTCTTGTTCCCTACAAATTGCTCCCAAACTCCTGACACACCTTTAGCCCAGATGCTCATATCTGTAGTCCCACAGGAACACAGGTCTCAGAGTTTTTAAGGGGTTGAGAATAAAAAGGAGTAATAGTAAAAAACTGAAACAACACCACCCCCCCAAAAGAAAAACCCCACACAACCCAATCCCGCCAAATTCAACAGGATGTTTATATAGGAAACACAGTGAGAAGCACAAGAGCTCATCAGCTCCTTTATTCTTGTTGGGCTGGAGAAGTGGAGAATTTGTCCTTTTCCATGAGAGTGGGACGTGAGTGGATTCTCATCTCAGAGTGAGCCCTGCTCTGCTCTTCTGTGGAGAATTTCTTTTGCTTTGACCAGTTCTGCTCTTTGCAGGTTGCTTGCATGGCCTTGAGTTTTTGCTTGGTTTTGGTTTTCCTTCTCTTTTATTTAATCTGTTTCTGCTTTTAATTCAAAATCTACCCGTGGACTTTAGGGGGTGTAGAATTTATATAAGGTAGTTTAAAATCATAGCACTTTCTTTTTTTTTCCCTTCCTCCAGATCCCTCAGTAATTATAAGAAGGATAGATTATTTTATCTACAGCTTTTCCAGGCACAGTAATTTAGTCAAGAAGGTCACCTCTTTGCATGTATTCAAAAATCTGGTTTTGCAACTTTTAACATTGTATATTCCTGTGGGTATTAGCCTAGTAAGAGAAATATAGGTAAAACTGCAATGATTTTGTGCAGGTCTGCTAAGGATGGAAGAGTTTAATTGTTAACGGTTGTTAAGATAATAACTGTTTTACATTAATATACCTTATTGACAATTTACAAATAAATCAGCCTGGAAGTAAGACCTGAGCAGGCTACATAGCAGGTTTAAAGTAAATATTCCTGGAAATGCACTGTGTGAGCACAGTCCCACTAATCCCTGACACAGAACTTTAAAACAGATGCTGGTGTTTTACATTGCTGTCTTTTATTACTAAATAATGAACACATAGACACAGTGCACCTCATAAGATTTTTTTTGGTGGGCTCTAGAGAATCACTGATGATTCTGGCTGGATTAAATACACAGACTTTTTATTTTTCATGTCTATCTGAATGCAGTTGCTTCGGAGCACAGTTGGGATGAATTCTGGACTGGATGACAGATATTTTCAGTTCAGAAGATAGGTATTAGTCAATTTTCGGCAAATAAACCAAGAACAGAATTTTGCTGTTGGGTGGAGGACGGCACAGCTCTCTTGCTCTAGTTTATGCACACTTCCTTTGAGTTCGCTGCCAAGCGTCGAAACAGGTTTGGATGTAGCACAGATCTCACTCTTCATCGGAATGTGAAAGGATAGCTTTGGGCTGTAGACTTTGTATCGAATCACACACAGCCTGTCTGTGTCAGCATTAAACTACAGCTGCTATTTTCTGTCCTGCCAACAGCACAAATCCAGCATAAAATCCATTTCATCTATGTCTTCATATCTGAGCTAGCCCAGGCTTGAGCTCCAGCAGTGATTTGGTAGCATGCAAGTTTGGCATCCATAAACATGGATGAATGCATCTTGGGCATCCACTTTGGATGGCTGGGATCTGTGGTGCTATCCTTGGCTTAAGAGTGTGCAAGGCAATAAAGTAGAGGGCTGATTTCTGAGAAGCAGAGGAGGAGGGCTGGAAATACAAGCTTTGTCCTTAAAAGGCTCTGGCCTTCATGAATTGTAGCTCACCTTTGTCTGTGCTGTGGCCAACTATCCAATGTGATGAAATCATAGATGGTGGGGTTTTTTCTGGGAGTCGGGAAAGGGTTTTGTGTTAGAGATCCATAATTACATGATTTTATGTTCATATCTTACATGCTTTCAATTTTAATAAATTTTGGAGGCTATATCAGTGAGTTCTTAAGAAGGCTGGGTACTGTCGAACTGTTGGACGAGAGGCAAGTGCAATGGGAAATAATCAGTATGAGCTACTGAGGTAAGATGGGGTGGGTGAGAATGGATTGGGGGAGTTGACAGTGTTAACTGTCATCAGCAAGTTGGGGAATTACAAGAAAACATGCAACCATTCGTGTGTTTTTTCAATCTTTGTTATTGTTGCACTGGAATAGAAGAGGGCCAGTGTATTCTTTAGGGCTCTTGTAAAGGGGAATTAAAAAGACTGTAACAGGTATTTTTACAGAGTGTAGAGATGCCAGGAAAAGAGCCAGCTGTGACCTGGCTGAGGATTAAGCAGAGTTACAGCACCTCAAGGGAGACAGGAGGTAAAGGTCTGGTCATAGGTTTATCCAGAGGGACGCTTTCCCAGGAGAGGGAAGTGCACCTGGGAACACCCTGACAGCTTAGCTGGCTGATACCAGTGTAGTGTACTAATGGGCTCATGCTTTAAATGCCAAGGAATTTAAATTTCACTGTACTTAATTTTTAGTTGCTGTTGATGCCATAATTTGAAGCAGCCTAAACTGGTTATTTTATAGTATAGTTTCATCTATTTGATTTAGATTATTATTTAAAATTTAATGTATCTGTTTTAGTCTCTCACAGTATAAACCGACATTTAAGAAAGGATGCAGTTCAAGGAGAAGCTTGTAGTTCCTAGTCACTCATGGCTCAAGTATCTGTTCTTACAGCTACTAAATACTGCTTCATCCCTCTGACTGGTGAAGGCATTTTGGACTTTGCATTAGACCTATGTTCTCTTTTTCTCTCCAATGTTTATTTGTTCCTCTAAGCTTTCTACTTTTAATATTTTTTCTTCTATTGTGTAAGTCAGCTTTTTCCAGATCCTGGATTTGTGGGGATGGGCAGACATGTAAAGCTGGCTGTGTATCTGGCTTGACAAACCAAAAAGGAAAAATTACTGAGCAGTTCAGCTGGGAAATAAAAGAAATGTATGTTTGGGCGGTTCTTTTCCAGTTCAGGGGAAATCTGACATGTAACAATATTCAGTAACCACACTATTTCCTATTGCTTCCCATATTGCTTATTTAGAGATTTAAAGGAAAACCCAGAAGAATGAAGGAATATGAGAAAAGTATGAAGCAGGATCATTTTGTTTTTCTCTGTAATCTTGGGTCTGTTAAAACATCCACCACACTGGGGCAGCAGTCAGCAAGCATAGGTTGTCTGAGCTCCTGCTCCTGTCTCCAGCGTGGAATATTTGGCATTCTGGAGGAGACCAGCAATTGATTTTGATTGTCTGTGTGGTTTCTTTTGAGGCACATTCATCTTCTGATCTGGATTAAGTAGCAGTTGCTAACTGCCTGGGTTGGTGTGTATGAAGAGGAAAAAAGATAAAGAAATGTGTTATGAGCTGGTGCTCCTGTCAGCATCTCTGTCTCCAGTGTTCTCATACAGGTTGTGAGAAGCATTTTATGGATATGCACGTGGTAAATTAGACATGTCTACTTATCTGCCAGTGGGAGCTCTATGTTTTAAGTTCTCCTATTTCCTCCTCCTTTGGATTGCTGATGTACAAAAGGTAATTTTCCCACTGTTACCTGTGGTTAGAAGGGAGTTTATGGGTATTACAGGCTAGATTCATTTTCACTCCCCCAAGGTTCATATTGAATGTAAAATCCCTCTCTTGGTGACAGCTGTGAGATTTTGTGCTATTGACTGTTAAGAGTACATGGTAGGAACCTGGAAGATGGTTAATGCACTACAGGCTCCAGAGGCTCCTTCAATTGCTTTTGCTCTTCATCAAGTCCCAAACCTCAATGAGGATGGGCCAGGGTATGAGCAAGAGAGTTTGTGTATATTATTTTGTATTGGTTTTAAACGGTGTTAGCATTCTGATAGCCTAACTGATAAAGTGTTGGTTTTTTTGAGATTAATCAATTATTTTGATCTTTTTAGAACTGATTTTAATGGACTAAAGGAAATTTTGTTTCCAAAAAAAAGAACCAACAATAGAAAATCCAGCTCGTCACAGTGTAGTAGATGCCTTAATACAAGAATGGCTGCTGTAATATTTTTTAAATGAATTAAAATAAATAAGTGCATGAGAAAAGCAAAAGTTTTAGGTGAAGTGTTTTGCAGCATGTGCTTTGTGGCTTAATCATGCCTATCCAGGCTCTTGAGCAGGCTGCTGGGATTTACATGTGAATTGAGGGAGTTCATTATGTACCTATGACTCTTTCAGGTTTGGGTCCTTATATTTTAAAGCAGTCATTATCTCCTGTAGATCTATAGAGTTGATTTAAACTATTGTGTGAAAAATCCCATTAAGGTGATGAGTTTGTTATAATCTGTAATAAATCCTTTTGGAAACATCATGACTGTCCCTGATGTTTTCTCAGCCGATAGATTCTATCATGTAGTGAAAGTAAATTAGTCTGATGAGGGAGGGAAAGTGAGTAAGAATCTGAAAGTCACATGTACAGTTAAACATGCTTGGAGCGTCTAAAATAGGAATACAAGTATCTTTTCAATGATAAAATTCCATCAAGGTTATTAATAACCAGAGGGAAAGTGACTTATTCTTCTTTTTGCTGTTTTGGAAAGGCAGCACTAGATGTGCTCCTGGTTTTAGTCCCTGTGCACATCCTCCTAATGTGGATGGCAGTGTATATTGCTGACCTGAAGTGGTCACATATGGTCCAGGCCCCTCACGTTGACAAGATGGACAATTGAATATCTACATATAAAAAACCCCTGATTTTTGTACATACACATTGTGTATATGGCAAGGAGCCAGTAAAAAATCTGACGGAGAAGAACTGAAGCATCTGGCTACAACATTATTGAGAAAAATGCAGCACAAACATGGAAAAAAATGTAGTAATGTAGATAAATTAATTAATCTCTGCATGTCTTGGTAAGAGGCCCAACTTACTTGTAATAAATCTTGGAGCTTTTTCAGGGTGGAAGTTCTTTTGAACTGTCAGCTTGTATGTATGTCTGACAAAACCTATAATTATATTGGCATACTGAGTAGGTTCTGGCCTCACGGTATTGAGGATGCACAGTGGTTTCACCAGACTGAGGATGGAATAATGGTTCTATTGAAGTCAATAAAATGTATATAAAGGATATATATATATATATTTTTTTTTTTTAATCTAAAAGTATGTAACAGAATTGGCTACTAGTAGCTGGCTCTGTGTATTAATTTAAATATTATATTTTTTTTAAGTGACTTACAAATCTTGTAATAAGTAGGGATGAGTTATCCATTCCTATTTTAGCTTCCTAAAATAATTACGGGGAGAATGTTTTCTCCAAAAAACCGAGTCCAGTGTTTACACACATTGGCACTGATTATCATTCATCTGTGTGTACTTTATGTGTAGGTAAAATATATGTAGGCCCATATGTATGTGTATGCTTTTTAAATATGTACAGGTCTCCTGCTCAACTTTTAACCTTCAGCTTCATAGTTTAGGTTACATGTCCCTGAACTATTTGCACAAATGTTTTATAGTTACAGGCCTACCTACATATCAACCTGCGTTGTTCTGCATGTGTCAAACCCTTAAACGCTATGTTTTATTAATGCTGCTTTAAGTGGTCCTCACTGCTTTGAAGCCAGAACTGTCAGCAAACTGCAGGTACATCCCAATGTCCAAAGTGTTTATTCTTTCCACTAAGGCACAGAGTCCTGAAATGGTTTGGGTTGGAAAGGATCATCTTGTTCCACCCACTGCCATGGGTGGGGGCACATTCCACTAGATCAGGTTGCTCAGAGCCCGGTCCAAGGTGGCCTTCAACACTTCCAGGGATGGGGCTTCCGTAAAATAAAATACATATAAAATAAATAAAATGGATTTTTTTTTCCAGTGAGAATAAATCAGACAGAAATATGTCTCTGCCATGAAAAGATTATACAACATTTTAGTCTTTAATTTTCTTCTGCTTTAAGTCTTAAGCAGTGACCTCCAGACTGTGTGATGAGCAATGAACAGGGCATAGAATAGTCATTATACTGTATAATTTTTTTTTCCTTTGAATTTTATATATTGGAAGCAGGGCTATATGTAGAGGGGTGTGGGATTAATGTGTGTTTTCCAGGATGGCAGTGGTTTAAAGGAGGGAGTGGGAGAGAAGAGTGAGGAAAGGCTGAAGAGGTGCATGGATGGTTTAATGTTATTTTTAAAGCTGAGTCGTGAAGGGAAAGTCTGTTGTTTCTGTAATCTGCCAATTAATTGTTTTCATTGTTTTTTTTGAACTTTACCAGCAGTAGGTGGGAAATGCCAAATAATGAAAACATCCTCTTGAAATAATGCTATTTCTAGTGGGGCTCTGGCCAAAGTCTTCTACCCAGCTCCTGTTCCACACCCTCACCTAGTGCTCTGGAACTGGGAAGTCCTTAGAAACTTGTGTTGTGCAGAGAAGCATTCCAAAGTCCAGCTGGTTCTAAGATCGAAGCAGAGGTTGCTATTTTAACCAGTAAAAGAATATTCTTACTGAATGTCCTCCTGTTCATTGCATTACTGTTAAGTGTCTTAGAAATAGATCCAAAGCTCCAGAAAATTCCTCTGTGTAGTTCCTTCAGGTTTTTTGAGGACTTTGTCAGAGGATCTTTAATGTCTATTTTTGAAATTTGTTGTCTATTACCACTGATGTTTTCATTTAATTTTTTTATTAGTTTTTCCTTTTGACAAGGTAGCAGTTCTGTGCCTGGGACTCTCTAGGCATTTTCATAGCTTGCTTTCTCCAGCATAACTCAGCAGATACCAGCAACTTTTGATACAGCTAGTTATTTTTAAAAAATTATTAGGTTTGTGTGTATTAGATTGTATTTTGCCAAACAAAACCTCCAGGATTCTGTGCATGTTGAAGTGATGCTAACTATTGATAATTTGGGAGGGGCTGTCATTCTGCTGCATTGTTATATTGCAGCTTCTTAAAAAAAAAAATTTCTTAACTATGTTCACAATATATTGCCAAGCATTTTTCCTCCTAATTTTAGGAGGTGATATCTTTCATGTACCCTCTGTCCTTCTCTCTTAGGTTCTCACTTTCTCTCTCACATAGTATTTAATTTATGTAGCCTTCCATTTGCAGTTCTTGGGAATCTCCTAGAGAAAGAAATTGCCAAGATTACCAGAGCAGTAGGCAGCATTTTCCCAAGATTCTTTATTTTTCCCAAATTTGCTCTTGATTATTGCAGCAGTTTCTTAAGTCATCTAACCAAAATTTCCCTGTCCTTTGAGAGGAGGAGGCAAGATATTGGGAGAAAAACTGCTCTGTCCTTGAAGATGCATCTTTGGAAGCCTTTGAAAGATGGAGCTTTACTTTTACTCATCACGCTTTCAATTTATCAATTAAAAACTCCCAAATTGACTTCTGAGGGTTTCAAAACTAATCTCAAAACACTTACCCAAAATTTCCAAGCATCTTCCAGACTGCCCCATGGAAGGGCAGGTGGTTCATCATCACTGCTCTCTAGGAGATTTCTGCCGCTCAATCCTCGTTTGTGTCACTGCTAATTACCAGCAACCCTCACACCCACTCAAGGCTGACTGGTGTGCTGAGGATGCTTCTTACAGCAGTGAGCTGATGGGAGCACCTCTTTAATGGGGGGTTATTTCCTTTGGTGCCATTATGTTTCATTAAAAGACTTCAGATAATCTGAAATGCAGAAATATGCTCCATTAGGTAAATGGTGCGTTTGTGACCTTTGTGTCTCTTGGTTCTCCAGTGTTATTTATTCCAGCTACGTTAATAGGTTTGCAGGCCTTTATGCTCTGAATTGCATTTGAAAATTTTCATGTTAATAAATTTGGCTTGTGTGTGAGGACAAACTTCAGGCATTTAGGTGTTTACTTATTTCCAGGTTTAGATGACTTGTGTGATTGTTATGAGTCTGGCCCATGGCAAAATTACCGTTAATCTTTACAACTTCCGAAATGTTTGGATTCATAAGTGTGAGTTTATGGATTGTCTCTTGATATTTACCTATTAATTTTTAAGGAAGTGCTTCCTTTTTTTACCATCTGTCCATAAAACATAACCGCGCAATGCGAGTTTCAGGCAGCTTGAACATGTCCCTATTTTAAGTTAAATAATAAATGTGATGGTCTATTTACTTGTGTCAATATGGATTTGGAAGGGGGACAGATGGCCCTCCAGGGATGTCTTATATTGTGTGAGGTTCTCCAGCTCACGGTTTGAGGCTCATCCTAGGCCTTGGCTGCTGAAGACTCTGCCTTGTTCTATGAGTCAGCGACTGGGTGCTGTTCTTGGATCTGATCCAGCTGGGGTGGAATCCCTGGAGAATAAATACTGCTTGGGAGAGCAGAGAGTGCTCAGAGACCTATGAGATGTGACAGCATTCTGCTTAGCTGATAAATTGCAATGTAGCAGGAAGGATGCTACAATGAGTATTGATTTCTTTTGTGCATAGAACTCATTTTGCTCCAGCTTGTGAATTGCCTTCATGAGCTGACAATCCATTAAAGATCACTTTGTGTGTCTCTTCCTTCATTATTGCTTCTTTTACTGCTTTCTGCTTTACTGCCTTTAAAATACATTGTCAAGGCAAAAATAAAATAGGTACAGGAGAAACTCTAATAGGAGCAAAGCAATTTTGCTCTTGGTAAATTACTTTATTGCAAAAAATATTTTACTAGGGGACAATCTACAAAGACAATTTCAAGGAGCTAAACATACTATATTTAAATTATTTTATAGCAGGGTAACTCACCTAATGATCGCAATTTTGTGTCATGAAATGCACCTTTTATTGTAAGATTTTACTTTTTTTCTAAGACTGAAGACCTAAAATACCAGTTTTATGTGAACATAATTTAGTCTTGTCCATTCTGCATGGCCAGTTGGTGCCTCATATTTTGAGTATCTGCCGATAATACCTTCACAGATTCAATGCCTGTTTTTTTCATGTCCTGGAGGGTTGTTGCTTTTTTATTCAGAGTAAACAGGGAAGCAGTATGTCCCCCTACATCATTTTTTTGCTATTTCAAGGAGTAAACAGGGAAGCAGTATGTTCCTCTACATTTAATTTTTTTCTGTTTCAAGGAAGTAGACAAGTTTTGTGACACAACTGCATTAATAGTAAAGTCATATTTTTTTTCTCGAAAATGTGATCTTTTCCTTGATCATGTAAACACATTGATTAAGTTTTGTCATTATAGGAAGGGTTGGAATTAAGAATGTCTAGATAAGGCTATCAAATGTAGGACTAGCAAATTAAGAGGACCAGGGCATTGTGCTCCATTATGGAAGAAAGTGTATTATTTTGTCACCAACATAATTTTTCCTTAACTTATAATAATTTCCCACTTGCATTTGTTTTGTATCCTTTTTGGACTGTTTTGTTTGGTATTGGGCAAGTCTTACCCTTGCCCAGGTCTCCTGGTGTTACCAGTGGCTGAGTCTCAGGGATGGATATTGCCTCTCTGCAGAGTGATTTGTGATCTAGTGTGGAGAGCTCCACTGAGAAGCTGGACTCTACATTTTTAGGAAACAGATGTTGCTCTTGAAAACTGCTTTAAAAAACAGAACTAACATGTCCTGTGGCTATTAAAATTTAGTTAAATGTAGTTAGTCACACAAACAGGGTGGCTTTCACATTGCAGGATTTTTCTGTTTTTCCATTTTTGTCCCCCGGCTTGGACATTTGCATGAAGGTCTGATTTATCTGTCTCCTGCAGCTTCTGGCAGGTCCTGAGTTCTCCTGCCAGGAACCTTGGCCTCAGTTCCTGCCCGGAGTTCTCTGGTAAGCAGTGACCTCATTAATTGCATCTCCTGGCTCTCAGTGCAGCACTGCTCAGTGATTTCTACCCAAGAGTGACTCTGAGTACATTAGGCTGAGTTGGTTTGTGCAAGTGCTTGGCCAGACTCTTGATACTTCCTTCCTTTCCGCCCATCTCTTCTTCCTTGCACTTAGAATTTTAGTGTTGGTTAAATATATGTATTTTCTCATTGCCTCTGGTTAGTGACCTGAGGAGTAATGTTCTAGTCTCTATTTATTTTAAAAGAATAATAGCAATTGAAGCCAATAAACACCATTTGGAAATTTGACTGTTGGTTTGCTTGGAAGACCGTGGCAAGGGTACAGAGATAAAATGAATGTCTGCTTTCTTTAAAACACGTGGTGGCATGGGGTGCACTACAGGCCTTCAGCCCCATCTCAAGAGAGGAGAAATAATGAATTAGATAAGGATTTCCAAGGTGAGATTTTCTGGATAGACTTAGATCTGCCTTTCCAGTATGTCATACAGATTAATTTGGGATTATTAGTAGATGTACAAGTGAATAAAACTGGTAACCCCTGCCCTCCCTGTACATGCCAAATCAGGAAGGTTTTAGTTTGGCAAATTAGTTCTAGTGCTAATTACAGTTCTATGATTTCCCAACTTTTTTTCCAAGCTTTTTTTTGTAGTAAACCATGCTCTCCAGCTGATAGGATTAAACATTTTAACTACTGGACTATGGAAGTGTCTCTAACTACACTTGCATGGATCCTTTGAAAACATAATATATTTTTTAAAAATATGTAGAAGAGAGCTTGGATGCTGTTTATAAACTCAGCAGCACATTTTTTGTTCTGTATTTACATTGACCTGACTTTATTGTCTGGATTTCAGTTGGTTTTGTTTTTCCTTAGTCACAGCTTTTTGTTCCCTCTGTTTTTTTTAAATTTTACTAATGGGAAGAGCTTTTTGTTTTGGGATTTTTTAGCTTTTGTTTGGTGGTTGTTTTTGGTTGGTTGGTTTTTTCTGTTGTTGTTTTTTGGTGGTTTTTTTTTTTTTTTTTTTTGCGGGGGCATTTGACTTTTATTGGTGTGTACTACTACAGCATTCACTTTTTTTTATTTGTTTAGGGTCAAATCCTTGGCCATGTACATGGAGCATCAAGAGACACAGAAATAAGAGGTTTGTGACATTTCTGCATCCCATTGAGTGTCAGGGGGGCTGGAGGCACCTGCTCCGTGCTCAGGTCCTGTGTCAGCAGACACCTCATAAATCTATTCTCCTCCCTTCTGGTGGTCACTCAGGCAGTTAGACCGGGAGCTGGGATCGGAGTGGGCTGTAATTTGCTTGCAGTCCTCTCAAGACTCCTGTGCAGGATGGTTATGGAGCATCTGCTCATTCTCTCTTTCGCTGTCTGCATCTTCCCTCAGCCTGAACCCTCTGGTGTTTTCCCCTGACGTGTTGGATGTTGTGGGCCAAACCATGGTCACTTTTTTTTTAAGCATCATCACTATGAGCTCAGAGCTGTGGAAGTCAGTTTTCACTTCTGTTCTTCTGCTGGTGCGTGTTAAATGTGGTAGTTTGTGCTGTGTAAGTGTGTGTATGTCTTTCGTAACACCTCAGCAATGACTCACTTGGTGTGACTTTGGGGTAAGGGATAATCTCAATGTCCCTATTGTGAGCCAAATGAAGTTAAATCCCTGGTTTTGTGCTAAAGTCATAAAACTGCCATGGGTAGACTGGTTTCTTGGTTTAAAATACGGGGTACCTTGAATTTGATACATCCAGTATACAACTGTTTTAAATAAAAATTAAGAACTGTAAGCTCAACATGTGAGTAAAAAAACTCTACAGTAAGTATAATGCCCCCTTTACCTTCCCTCCCTCCCAAAAAAAAGTCTGTAGTGTGGAATGTATGTTGCAAGATGCTCAGAAAAATGTAGCAGTCCAGCTTAGTTTTACCAAAATATTTGGTAATAAGAAAAGCAGTAGTTGTGTATTTCTTCACGATGAATAAGAGCTTTCTCAAGTGAAAAAGGCAAACTGAACCTTGTGAGGCCTTTCAGTGGGCTCTCACAAGCCATATCCAGAAGTTGATGGAGCAGTGATGGGCAGTATGGAAAAAAAAGTCTTATTTTAATTGAAAAATTATTTTATCTTTGGTACTTACCACTTGTCCCGCAGACAATCTCCCTATGCCTTTTCCATTTATATTGATGTGCTGGGTACTAATGTTTCTATTTTTGATTGTGCAGTAGTTTTAATATTCAAAACATTAGTACATTCTCAGTTTAGTTCAGCAGTACTTTGGGTTTTCTCCTAATGCCATCACTGATTGTTAGACCAGTGCCTCAGTCCAAATCAACATATTTTTGTAAAATCTGGTATGGTTTATGATTTAGAAGATTGAACTTGGTAACTCCTCAAACTCTTAGGTTAGTTCTTCTGTATTCACAGTGCATTAGTGTAATAGTTTCTCTGTCTGATAATTAGAAAAAAACTCTTTAGAAGTGTTTTTTTCTAAAAAGTCATTCATCTTCCAATTTCTACTGTTACCAGCTATAAGGTTACAAGGATTATGCAAAGAGAACAAATTACTAATGAAGTATTCGGTGATGTATTTTTTCCTTACAGACATTAAAGCTCCTGTAAGTCTGGGATTGGCCACTTTTGTTTTTAATATCCCTTTGCCTAAGGAAAGTCACTGCTGAAAGATAAAAAAAATAGCTTTACTACCATGCTTGGATGAAGCAGCTCTGCTTTTGATTTGGAAATCTTTCTGAATGTTTATTGGAAATCTTTCTGAATGTTAGCTTGTCCTTATATTTATTGGAAATCTTTCTGAATGTTAGCTTGTCCTTACAATTCCTAGCAGGCTCTTTTTAAGCTGGGATAGACTTTGATGGCTGAGTGTGCCAGTGAGTTGGACATGCAGAACCACCATGTGTGGTATTTTGTGACACTTGTGAAAGGGTTTTGGAGAAAGATCACCACAGCAGTTTGTTCTGTATGAAACTAAACCCAACACAAAGCAGTGACTTTCTCCAGGCTTAGCTTTATACGCACAGCAGATAAGAAACAATGTGAGCTTGAACTCCACACAATTCCCATCGCGAAACAAAGGTGGGAGGTCTAAAGGAAGCAGAGAAATCATATAAAATAACCTTTCCAAGGGGAAAAGTACTAATTTCCCTCTAATTTTAATGAAAAGAACATAGCAGATGTTTGCAAGGTGAGGCAGGTAATGTGTGTCATTGTGTGAACCTGGTGCTTGGCCAAGGCACGAGGATGCCAGAGGAAGGCAAATGCCTGAAGTTGTGTATGCTGGGTCCAGCCATGACGATCTCCTTGGTCCCTGTGCTTGGAGAGTGCCCTGTGATGCAGCCTTTCAGCAGATGGTTGAGACAGGATGTTCTCTGGCACCATACAGCTGTGGCCTGACTATTTTAGGGGATATTGACACATTTCAGTAAAATTCCTTTAAATTCCCCTTGTGAAGTTGTGATCTGTTAGATCTGTTTTTGTGAGGTATGCTCTTTGAGATGCATCTAACTGGTTTGAATAAATAAAATCATTAGCACAAAATACACCCATTAATTCAATTTGAATGTGATTTAGTTTGCCTTGAATTCAGGTTTCATTACTAGTAGTAAGCTGATAGCCGTAATTGTTTTATACACCAGTAATTTAAAATACTTCGAAGTATAAGTTTCCTTTAGTGTCATGATACTGAAAAGGAATGCAAGAAATGCATAACTAAGAAAAACTTGAAATAATATGAAAACAATAAAAAGGGCAGAGGAATTTTAGGGAGAAGTTATTATTTAAGTAACTTTCAGTAACACAGGTTTTAAATATTTAACTCTTTGAACCATGGTGTTTGGACTGATTTAACTGTGCAGCACCTAAGTTAATGGAAGTTAATCTTACATGTTTGCAGTATTTATAGCAAAATACTTACCCTTTGTTCTGAAGTTCTTCCAAGTTTTTTAGGGCTACATAGATAATTAAATCCCTTTTACCCATATGTCAGTTTAGTCTGTAAGGTGATGATTGAAAGTTGGGGATTAAGAAAATATTCAGTGTTACTTGTTCACAATTTCGATACCCTTCTCAACAGAAAAAGCACCTATAGTATTGTAATGCTGATTCCATGGTAAGATGCTACTGAACTTACCAGGTCTTTTAAGCTTTATTACTCAGTCTTTGAACTAAAATGTGTAGTTGGTCATTAAGGCACATGGTCAGGTTTTATTCTGATATCCTGCTGATAGCTGTTTTTAAAGTGACAGATCTGTGTGGGGACTGTGTTGTAATAGCCCAGAATGAAAGAACATGCAAATATTTGAAGAGACCCCTGGGGCTTTTGGCCACATGAGGCTGCTTCTTTGTACTTCAGTGAGGATGTTTGCTTTGATTTCTGTGGCTTAGTGACTTAACCTGGATGCGAATGCACCTCATTAATTGATCCTTGACCTTGAACAGGGAAGTGGAAAAAAAAAAAAAAAAATTTACTTCTGAACACAATTATTAACTGTCAAACCCTCTGAGTAACTTGCATCTTCAGTTATCTGTGGTGCAAAAATCAAACAAACAAAGCAAAAAAAGATAAACATTTTTATTTATTTATTTTACATATTTTTGTTTTGTTATATATATCCTTGGGAAAGTTAACTGTCTGGCACGCTGATTAGTGGAACAGGACCACAGTTTTTGTCTATTGGCTAAAGGAGCTAGCCCTATCCTATTTGCTGAATATACTAAATATAACAGTGCAGTGATAATATTTGCATAGTAGAGCTATGCATATTGAAAATATATTATGTATGCTGTTAAATAAATGAAAAAGAAATCAGAAAGTTATATAGCTATTTTTGGTAAACCAGAAGATAGCCTTAATCTGAAGTATAACTTCTGTTAGTTTTCACTTTCTGAACATCTATAACAAAAAACCCCTTGTGATTGCACATAAATATATACTGATAAGCATGAAACATTTTTTTTCCCTCTCTAATCATTTTAATTTCAAAGCTTTAAAAAATGATTTATAAATTAAGAATAAATGTGCTAAATTTATCTTAAAAAACAGGACTTGAATTGTAAGCATCTGAAAAGTGATCTTTTTTGAGTGGAAATGAGCTGTGGTATAGACAGCTGTCATTGCTTTTGCTGTAAATTTATTTTCCTAGTGTTGTGGCACTAAATTTACTGTGGAGAATATACTGTCATGGAGGACTTTCTTCTGGACAGCCTGAGTAGAGACCTCCATTTCTGCCACCTGTTCCATACCCCTCCCACCTCCTGGCCCCGCTTTTTGTGGTAAGAGCAAAGGCAAGAGTTGCCATTCACCCTTCTCTGCAACTTCTTTATCCTCATGTGCCACTCACCTGCTCTTCTCCCTCAGGCTCTCCCTCACAGCTGAGCTACTGGGCAGCAGGGCTTCTCTCCCTTGCCCATCCTGCTGTTCCAAGGTGAGCCCTCACCTTTCCCATGGAGGTGGAACCAAGGAGTGGGTTGGCCCTGGGTGACCAGGGGACTAACGCGACCAGGGGCTTGTCAGCACAAGCCCCAGCGTGCCCTCGGGCAGAGGGGACGCAGCGTTGGCCTCCACAGCGTCCTCGCTGGATGGCTCAGTGGAATCAGC
>NW_008239762.1:776951-800151 GCF_000691975.1 Corvus brachyrhynchos
TGGGGTACAAGCAGAGGGGAGGATACAATTTTTCAGAACAAATGGGGAAAACAGGGAGGCAGGAGTCATAACAGGGAACCAATTAATAACTACAAAAGGGAGAACTTTCTGGAACAGGGGGAGGTAATTTAGGATTGGGAGCCACCCAGGGGGAGGTAACCTAGACCTCAGTGATCTCTTCTGGTGACTGACATTTGATGGTTTCAGCCCGAGAGCAGGCTGAGCCACCCCAACAGGGGACCACTGTAAAAACAGTCAGAACTCCCGGGGATAAGGTTCACAAGTCATAATAAATCTGTTGGGTTTCTGTGGAGTTGTAGAGCTGATGAAAATTCATGTATCATATTGGACAAAGGTAGGTGTGCCAGTCTTGCTTTTTTGTCATGGACCTTGGAGAAGTTTGAAATGTCACTTTTTCCCCTTTTTCCAAA
This sequence comes from Corvus brachyrhynchos, assembly GCF_000691975.1. Lineage (NCBI taxonomy): Eukaryota > Metazoa > Chordata > Aves > Passeriformes > Corvidae > Corvus > Corvus brachyrhynchos. The sequence goes on from NW_008239762.1 coordinate 777,383, forward strand.
TGATTTTTTTAAAACAGCTTTGATGAGCCTGTTGGGGGTGGGAATTATGTATTTTGATATTTTCAAAATACTAATGTGTTGCAAAACAGCTGGTATAATTCTACGTAGTGAGCTATGCTTTCTTCCCAAGGTGTGTTTCCCTCCTCGGTACTACATAACCCACTTCCAATCTGGACAAACTCATTGCCACTAATATATCCAGACCTGCATGTCCTTTGCATGTAATCCATTGGATGTATCTAATGTATAACTCAGAGGGATGCTGGAACTGTCTGATGGCATCAACATTTCTCCAGAGAGAGCCACTCACAAAGAAGGACAGGGATAGACAGTTGTGGGAGACAGGAAGGTGCTTCGCCATGTTTTGTTAAATTATTTTAAAATAAAATGCTTTACTTCTTTTAAAATCAAATGCTTTAATTATTTTTGTAGGCATTTCAGATCAATAGAAAGAAGATAAAATATCATGGTTTGGGTTATCTCATAGATCTTAGAGTGTTCATTTTCTGCCAGAAGACTTGACTGATCGAGAAGTCATCAATGGCTTTGCTATAATCCATATTCTCCTAAGGGAGAATCTGGATTTGAGTCAATTATCCCATAGGTGCATTGCACTGAGAGTTTTAGTTTGTATTTAGCCAAATCTTTTGATCTTCTCAGGCTATGGCTTTCAGTGAAGTGATTGTATTGGTAAAAGAATACAAAATTTACTTACCACAGGTGTTTGTATATCCTTGTTCAAGCAGCCCAGATAATTTACTGAAGAACAAAATCCTTGATAGAATATTTTATAGGGTTTAAAGCATCATATCAATAATGAACAGCCTCCCCAACATGTATTTAAGTTCTAATGAAACAACCCAAAAAGTATTAATTATTAAATTATAAAGCTGTGTTTTCACAGTTTTAATCTGTTTGCCTTTGGTTTTAGATAAAGACTCCCTGCTGGTTTGGGGTTGTTCTGTTCTGCTTGAGATAATCATCAAAAAATGGCTAATTCAATACAATGATCAATTCAGTTGCAGATTAGTGTAGCATTTAGCAGTAAAAATAAACTTCCCAAAACTGTACATACCCAAAGAAGTGTTTCATTCTAATACAAATTACGCTGGATGTTTTACAAATTTGCATGGCTTGTTTGCAGTCTCGTGGTCAAACTGAGATAATGAGATCTAAACACAGGATTTGGGCTTAGGCACAAATAACGAAGTGTCTCTAAAGGCTTTAGGCTGCCTTACTTTAACGTATGCAGCTCTTAAATACTGCAACTTCAATTCCTGATAAACGGGATTTTTAAAGTATGAAAAGACCTTATCATGAAAGAAAGAACACTCTGTTTATTGTTCCAGGTAAAGTCTTTTGGAGGTGATTACTCTCTCATGAAAACATTGTGTTCATTACTTTTGTGGCACAGGCATCTGTCACTCAAACAGATGTCACCCCATAAACCTGAAAGTACAACTTTTTTTTCCTATTTTCTGTGGATAAGTGAAGCCTTCAGGTTGATATACTCAGTGACATTTGTTTAAGTGACAGATGTTCACGTCTAGTAGTCCTCAATGGGGAGGTGACCTTGTTGTCTTAGTGGGAGTTCTGTGTCAAGTACTGTAATTATTTGTATGCAGAGAATATGAACCTTTATGGAGGATGAAATTCCTAAAGATGTTTTTACACTCCAGCCTGCTGTGTGTGTAATGGAGAGGCTTGAAATTAGACAGTAAGGTTTCAGCATTTGGTTCTAACCTCCCCTAAATAGAACAAGATTAACTCAATGAACTCTGTAGATGTAAAAAAACACAGAACACCAGTGTTGAAGAGAATGAGTGATATAAGAACAGGCCTAAGACTCAAATTTTTGCACTTGTTCCTTTCTCCTGAATGGTCTAAATGTTATGATCAATCCAGTGTGGAGCATTCATTTGCTGAGGAATGTAAATAGCTGCATGTACAGAGCTGCAGGCAGAAGGCTTTTGGTCTGAAGAAATGGAATCTCCAAACATTTCTGGTCAGTTTTAACTCCTAGTGCCTGGTTCTGTCCTCACCAGGCAGATGTTTAAGCATTGTTTTCACAGAGCATTGTCCAGGAAAGGTGATGGGAGCTTTTTCAGCATGCTGGATTCTGCTTGAATTAGCTTTTGGATGGGTGCATTTACTCAGGGAAAAATAACAGTTCAGATAGTTCTGTCTCCACTGCTGTTGTCTTTGGTAATCATATTACTTTCTGTGCATACATTCTGAATTTAATGTTTGTTATTTGTCATTAAGATATGCTGAGTCTCCAAAATTTCCTCTTTGGACCGGCAATCTCTACCTAGCCTTTCCTCTTGGGGCATGACTCATCCTCATTCAGTTTCCCCGTGATTTATTTCTGCCTCCCCTCAGCCCCTTTATTTTCTAGCTGTTTTTAAACCAGTACCCAAAAAGTTCTGTGACAAACAGTTTAGAACATACCTGCCTACGGTCTCAAAACTGCCACCTCAGGCTTCCAACTTGATTTCATGCTTACTAATTTTTCACAGTGGAAGAGACTAAACGTTCACTTCCTTTTCACCTTGTCTATGTCATTTGATAACATGCAAATCCTAAAGAAGATCCCCACATATATTCAGGATTACTGAGGTGGGTTTTTAAGTGAAAATTCAGAGACGGTGCCTTGAACACCTTGATCTTTATATATGAACTTCTTGCAGCTGTTATTCCCAAGAGTCTCTGTGAAGTAGTACAAAAGACTAAACCTTCTGGTTTACATTTGGCAACGACATTTGGTTTGTTGGCTTTTATTTTAAAAGTGAATTCTTAGTTCCATCAGGAGTTTTACAGATGAGTTGGCAGTGCCGTACTGGGGTCAATATACCTCTGGCATGTTCCTTGTGTACAGCATGGATCTTTGTCTCTTCCTTCCAGGGATTACATTGTGTTAGGGAGAATCCTGGGTTTGGTGATAGGCTGGGTGAGTGACTGCAGCAAGAATTCAGTGACTGCAGGATAGGTACCTAAGCATAAAAGCAAACAGAATTTTTAATTAAAAAAGGTCAACAAACATCTCTGTAGGAATATGCTGGTATTTACTACATGAATGTGTACAAAAATGTGGTAGTCATGACTGCCGTAAGAAGATTACACTTCCAAGAGGTAAAAAATGAAAATCAATGTTTAAGCATCTGTGTTTGGGTCCTCAAATCAGCAGTGGCTTTTTTTTTGTTTGTTTGTTTGGTGTTTTGCTTATTTATTTGTGGGGCTTTTTTTCTGTGTTTTTGGTTTTTATGCTGCTGGACTTAATATTTCTGTGCTTTAATTTCTCGTCAGCCAACTGGGATTAACAGAACACCTCTGAGGAATGAAGTGAAGGTTAATATATTAGCATTAAGCACTACAGAAGAGCTATTGAGAAAACTAATAACACACTCTTCAACTCTCAATTTGCATTGTGTGCAGTTCCAGGTTTGGTTTGCTTGCCTTTTTGCTGCAGCTCACTTGAAGTCTGGGTTACAAGTCTCAGGCTGTTTGTACATAAAGATTTTGCCTACAAAAAGTTTTGTTGACTTAACAAGTCAGTTTTCTTAAGCGAAATTTTAGCCAGTTGTTTTTATAAACAATTTATAGGCCCCAACATAGTTTGTGGTGTTGCTTTAATCATGTGGGAGTTGACTGCAGAGTCCAACTGAGCTCTTGTATATGTATTTTTCACACTGATTCTTCTATTTAGCTTATCAAAATTAATTTAGTATAGTGTGTTCTCATAATGTATGTTTTCATTAAGTGCTTGTTTGTAGATTACACTGAGGAGCTTCCTAAACAGACAAATAAACCCCCAAACATCCTTTCTTTGGTAACAAGACTGTGTCTCAGAAATGTTTATTTGCTTGGGGACGCAAAGTTTCTTTTGGTACTCTTGAGGAATTTGCCCCACTCTCCAAGGATAAACCATTAAGAACAATTAAACAACTAAAAGTAAACCCAAGTATCTGTATATTTACTAGGGATGCTTATGAAGTTTTGCCGTGTAAGATTCCTTGCAGTTTTTTAACATTTAATTGAAAGTGAGTGAACCTTTTGTTGTGAGAACCAAAATTATTAAAGCTAGTCTGAAAATGGGCCGCTGGCACAACAGATTTTGAAGATACAGATTTTTGATTGCTCCAGTATTTTCTTAAGGTATGTTTTCAGTGCAATACTTGACAAAAATAAAGCATATGGTGTAGACTCAACACTATTTTTAAACACTTTTTAGTCCAGACTTATTTTGGCGGATCCTTATCCTTTTAGTTAAGAGGCTGCATTTGTCAAGTATAATATCTTAATGAATTTTCTTCACTATGGGAAAAGTACTCAAATTAGTGACCTGCAAATTTTTATATTAGCAGGGAAATTGGCAATTTTTTCACATCCTTGCATATTTTATGTTACTGCAGGGACCTGATCTGTGTAGAAGGCTGTGTGTACATTTCAACCCAAAGTACTTTCTCAGGGGAGGATTTTTATCTTTTGGCTGGGTATATTCTCATTGCACGAGTCATCAGCCAGGTGCTGAGTTTTCTGACTGTTGTAAATGCATCCTGTTACTTGATTTCTAGTAGGATGGAGAGAGGCAACCTCCGTCCTTCTGCACAACTTCACAGAGAAAGAAAACCTAATTGACAAGTCCTGAAAATCTCTGGTATGGTTCTGCTACTCAAGTTTCTCTACTTTTCTAGACAGCCTGACCCCCTTATTTTCCATCTCTTGTTTCTTTTCCTTTACAGAGGTACAATGTCTGCATTTCCAGAGCATTCTTTACCCTAATTTCCAATCTGTGCATTCACTGTTCCCTGTCTTGTTTTGATATAATGCTGCCTCTAACATTTTTGTGTTAGAAACATCTCTTTAGCAACTAAGGGAAGTATCAAAAAGTATCAGAAAGTATCAGAAAGCCTTTACGTAAACAGCCCTTTTGGACTTGATGCTGTTCCATGTTTGGTTATCCTTTTTGTGTTTCTGCACTTCTTCTGGATTTGACACTTTTAAGTAAGGGGATTCTTCTTGGTACTAATATGTCAGGTATTTGAAAGCTGTTTTTTATGACAGACAACTGTGCAGAGCCCAAAGAATTTTGAAAGCTTGTCAACTTCTGTGGATGTTAAATATCAAGATGTAAATGCTGATAAGAATGATGGTAAGACAGCTCACAGAAAGAAGATTGCATACTGTGTTGTCTAGAGGTTTGATTCTGGTAGGCTTTTAATGATATGTATATGATTGAACATTTGCATACTTTAGTTTCTTGTACTTCACATATGGAATTCTGGTTTAGCTATAGGCTTTTTTATATGTAGGAATAAAAGTAGAAAGTACAGTGTAGATAATCCACCAAAAAGACATGTCTAAGTTTCCCTGAGTATTTTTTATCTGTCCGTGATCTGCAAGGGCCAAATCCCTGAGCTGTCTGTGTCAGCCCCTGGCCAGAGCTGTGTGGCCCTGTGGGGAGGGGAAGGGTATTATTGCTGGCATTCAAGTAGCAAACCTTCAAAATAACCATCCTCAGCAACAGTGTGACCAGCAGAACAAGGGCAGTGATTGTCCCCTCGTACTTGGCACTTCTGAGGCTGCATCCCATATCCTGTGTTCAGGTCTGGGCTCCTCAATGGGAGAAAGACACTGAGGTGCTGGAGTGTGTCCAGGGAAGGGAATGGAGCTGGGAAAGGGTCTGGAGCACCAGGAGTGGCTGAGAGAGCTGGGGGGGGAGGGGGTGGGGCTCAGCATGGGGAAAAGGAGGCTGGGGGACCTTCTTGCTTTCTGTAACTCCCTGACAGGAGGGTGGAGCCAGGTGGGTGCTGGTCTCTTTTCCCAGGCAAAAGTGACAGGATGAGAGGAAATGGGCTCAGGCTGTGCCTGGAGAGGTTTGATTTTAGGAAAAACTTCTCCAAAAGGATTGTCAAACAGTGGAACAGGCTGCTCAAGGAAATGGCGGAGCCACCATCCCTGGAGGGCTTTAAAAGACACAAAGCTGTGGCACTTGGGGACATGGGTTAGTGATGGACTTGGCAGAGTGAGGTTACTGATTGGACACGATAGTCTTAGACGTCTTTTCCAACCTAAATAACTCTATGATATTTTCTGAAAATGGTTCTCTTTTCCATCAAATATTTGTATTTGGATTATTTTCAAATGGTACTTAGAATCTTTTGGGAAGATGCCATTTGTTCACTCTTGCAATTTTTAATTTCTTCCCATTTTCTCTTAAAACAGCATGACTTTTCTAATCTGACTCCCCTCCCCCAGCTGTGACAAATTATTTTTCGTCAGCCCTGTGGGGCTTTTGGCAGACCTTTTCTGCAGTCAGTGTGTCCGAAAGGATTGCTGCAACATCTGTCATGGGATTGCACAGCTCATGGCATACATGAGTACTTATCTCTCAGGGCATTATTTTTTCACTTTGAATGACAATACAGATTTTTGTGATGATTTTAAGATGTGTTTGAGCCTTTAACAGCATCACAAAGCAATGCCAAGGTGACTGTTTTACCACTCACCCTGACAAAACAGATTGCAAACATTTCCCAAGTTACTGCTTCAAGCTGCTGCCAGAGCAGTGTCTCTGGTGGGTGCTGTGCTGCAGCAATGCTATTGGTGTGGAATGATTACAAATATGGTAACATAATACAGTATAAATTGATATATAATGTAATATGGAAACTCAGGGTACAAAAACATACCCCTCATCCCACTCTGTAGTGTGCTGCCTTCAGGATGAAGAATGATGCAGGGTCTCAAAAAGGGGTACACCCTAGACATCCCACCTTTCCTGTATGCATCCTGTCCTTCTGCTCACTGTGCTCACTCAGTTACGAGGGAGCTCCTCAAGCTTCTCCCCCAAAAAACGTCTTGCCATTTTTACTGTGACTTCACATCCCTTTTTTCTGAATGCTTTTGGAACAGCTCTAGTTTGACAGCCTGTGGATACAATATTGCTGCTAGGAAGAATTTTCTTGCTTCTTTCTAAGCCGTGGGATACTTTTATCTCTAACGACGAAGAGATTAGCAGAAGGTCTGTAAACTGTGAACACCTGTGACCTTGTAGAACTATGTTTATGGTACAGTAGAAAAATATTTTGACTATGGATGTTTAGGATTTCTAGCCAATCCACCCAGGGGGTGGCTGATCCTTTGTCCAATTAGACTACGAAGAAAAAAGTCTATAAGAGTTTGTAAAATTATTAAATAAATCAATCTTGCTGCACAGTTCCTGCCTGCTGGATCTTCTCTCCTCTCCTCCCTACAGCTGGGATACAGTAATAAAAGCCTTTTTGAGGTAACTACCTAGTAGTGTCCAGCAAGTGCTGGATGTTGTGGATTAGATGGAACATTTACAACCCACCCTCCAGTATTTTGCCAAGTGGTGTCAGAGCCCAGTGGGTTTCTGCCACACGGGTGGGTGCCAGCTCATCTCTAAAGGGGATGGACACTGCATATGGAAAGGGGACACGGAGCTTTAGGGAGACAGCCCTGAGTGAGTGCACGTAGCTAAAACCTCTTCACCATCATCCTCTGTACACAGGCTCAAATTATCCTGCTTTGCTGCTAAATCCCATTCGGTTAAAAACCTCAGTGTGGGAATGGTGAAAGTAGATTAGGATAATTATTAACCATGAGTCCTCTGTCCGCCTTGCTTCTTCATCTGGAAGAAATTATCCCCTGCTTAAGTTCAAGTGTGTTAATTGCTCTGCAGCATAACAAGCCCTTAATCTTCAGGCTTCTAAAGAAGTGTCCTCTTGTGTCTTCAGATTTTCATCATCTTTAGGCTGCTTTGTCTGCTTTGCGTTGCTTAAAAAAAGAATGAATTTGAACTCTTGCCAATCTTTCATATTAAAGCGTCAGAAAAAATTCATTATAGGTTTTTTGTAGGTGACTTGTGAAATAAATATTTACTGAGGGCTGTTCCATTTTAGTGCAGTGCGGGTGCTATGTTGAAATTCAGTCTTTGGATATGGGAATATTGCAGTTCTTTCCATAGATACTTTAATGAGGCACCAACATTTCCTCTCTAAAATACTTTTTCTGACCTGTCCATCTCCCATTTGTTTTGCAGCATGTGCACATAGATTTCTATATTATTTAATATTTATATAGGTAATCTTCTAAAATTCAAGTTACCTACTGCAGGCTGTCATGCCAGATAGCACTTAGAAAAAAATGCATTACGCTCCAGTAATCATTGGGATGTGTTCTTAATCTGCTAGATTAGGAGAACAGATTGTGACCATTGACTTTATGTAGCCCTTGGGCCCAACCATCTAACACAGCCAGCATGCCCAGGGGTGGGTCTGGTGTGAAATGCTGTAGTATAAAAGCTGGTGTTGTTAGTGTCCTCCTCTGAGTGCTGCACTGTGCCTTGGCAGTGTCTTCTTGGGACACCACCAGGAATTTGGCTTGTCCAGTGTGTTAACTTGCATTTGGTGCGAAAGCTGGAATTCAACACCAGTTTAGTTTAACAACATGGCATCAAATTATCTGTGCATTTGCTGCTTGTTTTGTCAAGTGTGTTAGTGTTCTTAAAAAATAAGTGCATCATGTTTTAATGTGCCTTTTTTTAGCAGTAAGTACAGAAATTACATTTAAAGAGAATATTTCTGTAAACAGAATGTCTTGGTTTGGGACAAATTTGGAGGGAAACGTCCAAAATGAATGTCCCTCTGTTAGAAGGCAAATTTCAGCAGCCCCTCCCCCACCAGGTTTGGGAAGAAAATTCTTTGGAGGAAAGTGAAAAAACCTATTCATTTAACAAGCAGAGTGCATGCAGGCACGGAAAAAAAAGAATTAATAATGTTAAATAATAAAACCTCTTGCTGTGAAGAAAATCTGGGTAGTTTCAGTGTTCTTTGTAGGTGATGGCTCTGCTCTCTCTCCGGAGCTGGGGTGCAGCTTGGGCCCCCCCAGGCCAGGGTGTAAGGCCAGGGGTGTGAGGGGTGTAACAAGTAAATGTTTTTTTGTGGGTGTCTGGCGCTTAGCCAGCATCAAACCGTAACACAGACATAATTCCTGAAACTCACAGTCAATTAAATGTTCCAAGCTTATTGTTTGTAAGATGTCGAGCCCAATTTCTCGTGGTGCATTGAATTAGAAATGTCTAGTAGTGTTTATGCCTGGGAAGAGCTCAGTCTGCTGGGACACGCTCAGCCAACCTACTGACGTGTTTCCAGGCAGGGCTGTAAACACTGCAGTGTTTTACTGCTGCTTGCCAGGGTGTGAGGACCATGCTGGGGCTAGGCAGGCTGTTAGTCTGCATCTCTCACATCCCTGCGTTTGACTCTATTAGAACCTGTCTTACGATTTTTTTAACGATTCAGTAGTTAAATAACAAAATATATCATTTGTGATGGGGAGGGATTAAAGGAGTTAATGGCCGTGTTTGCTTTCTGAGGCATGTGTGCCTTCCATCGAAATAAATTAGTCTCTCAGGCTTCTGAGGAGAGTATTAGACCTAACATCTTAATATATTCTAAAGCTGTGTGTCTGAGAGAAGTGAATTAAAGGATTTTAAATTTCTAATTACTTGAGATGTAATTAATTTGCTCCTTTTTCTTAAATAAAGTTAGATGAGAAAGTGTGGTTTAAAAAGGCAGAGAGAATGTGAGGAGGAATAACTGTTACCCTGTGAGAACTGCTGCAAAGCAGCAAATTAATTTTATTTTGTGCATGACAGATAGTCATAGCAGGACTTTACAGATACCAAGTTGGTGCTTCATTTCTGTTTGAGAAACATTTTTTCCTTTTGCTGTGGTGAGATGTGTAACATCCTGAGGACCAGCACCTAGGCCTTGCACAGGATACCTGGAAAGCTCCATCCCAGGTGCAAGCCAGCTGCTGCCTGAGCCCCCTGTGCCTGCAGGGAGGTGAAACTCTGAAGCGGAAATAACTCCTGACAATGCAACTAACACCAGAAAGAATTATTCTGAGTTGCCCTCTCTGTAAGGTTATAGCTCGTGATATCTGACTGGGGTTTTGTGGCAGCCCTCAAGATTTATCAGCGCTACCTGATCTCCCTTTTATATCCTGCAGTAAATTTAAGGAATTCACAGCTTCTGACTTCTGTCTGCATTGCTGGACCAAATGTTAATTTTACTGAATTTCTCAGAGACGCATTTAACTACGCACAGTTCGGTGAGGAATCCACCCAACAATCACTTCTGCTTTGACCAATTAAGAGCACTCTAAAACTAACAAATATAAATTTTGTAAGAAGAGATGCTGCATTGCCTTTAGATATTCTCAGAGCACTGTCAGTATTATCTTTGGATTGCAGAGGAGCTCAGTGCTGAGTAAGGGCTGGAAACCCTTAGTTGCTGCACTCTACTGCCGCAGTAGTAATTGAAGATCTGTCTGCTAGAATTCTACCACATCTCAGTGCTTTGTTTTTGAAAAAATGAAGGTGAATGAAACTGGATTATGGGGACTGGGCAAATTTTACAGCAGTAGCTTGACATAAACACAAAGCCTAGTCATAAAGTCTTTTACCTTGGAACATTAAAAGAATGTGCTCAAATTAGAGTGAATGCCTTGCTTCCACATTTTTGTGCCAAGAGTATTAACTATGCCCAGGCAGCCAGAAAGTGGAGGTTAGCAGAATCAGATTTGCAGCACAGCCTTTACTATCATCCGGAAGTACAAAAGCCTCTTTCTTCTCATGGCTCTGGATTCTCAGGAAAATCCACGCTGATCACAGAGGAGATCCTCTCACAAACCCAAGTCCTTTTCATCAGCATCCTCATACACGGGTAGCCACATCTGCTGGGTGGGATAGTGGTTTTCAGCTCTAAGACAAATAAACCCTGAGAATTGACAGCACCTTCCAGGCCAGTGACACCTGCAGTGACCTCAGACCTCTGCGTGTCAGGCTCAGACTTTCAGCGTGTGAGCGTTCTGCTGGAGGGTGCTCGTGCAGAACCACTCCTTCCCAGCCCTTGCTCAGACACAACAGTGAGGCAGTATTGCAATCAGTCATTCTTCCATCAGTTCTTCAGCAGTATGTTTTATGCTTTACTGGAATTAAGGGCCAAGATGCTGATTGAATTCTTCCTTGCTGTTTTTGTGTTCTCTTTAGTGCTCTTTTACAAATAAGAGTTTTTTCCCCTCCCCTCTTGCCACTTTTACATACCCTGTACAGGGCATCTTCAGAGAATTAGCTGCTGATACCAATCAGCATGTGAGAGATGCATGTGAAATGTGATGCTTTATTGGGTGTCTTTTGGTTTGATTTTTTCTGTGGCTTTCATTTTTTTAAAATCTCATGGGATGGCAAAAACCTCATCTTAACACCAGGGTAAAGTCCTTGTAAAGGTTCAGTTGCCATCCTAAAATGCAAAATGATTAAAGTTATCCACTGAAAGAAATCTAATATATTTATGTTTTGAAGTGGACAAAGTAACTTACTTTCACTTTGTTTGCAAGAACAATTTTAAACAGCTCTCAGAACCTTTTCTGCTGTGGCTTTCCATAAGGTTTCCTCTGTCCAAAGCATTACCAGGAAAAAATGCATTTTGAGAAAAAAAATGAAAAGTGTTGGGGAAATTAAATAGTAGTTTACGACAGAAACTAAATAATAGTTTGCAACCACCTTTTATCCTATTAGCTATTTGTTGGTTTTCAGTTGGCTTACCTGGTATTCAGCTGGATTCACATATACAGAGCCTATAGATCAGGAATGACAGGGTGCTTCTTGCTCCAGACTCATTCTTTGGGAAATAATTTATCCAAAAGAAAGTGTTGTGCTATATTGAAATGAAGATTTCTAGCTGGTGTTCTGTACTATAATATTTATTTTCTCCCCAGTGTGTTCAGCTCTCATTTCTTGCTAAAATCTTTTGTCCTTTCAAAAATCTTTGTTCTTACTTGTGTTTGTGCTGCTCTCCACAGCTACTGGGAAACAAGCTATTTGGAAACTTGCAAGTCACTGGAATAAAGTAAGGTTAATCTCTGGTGTTTTTCAATAGCTCAATGTCAGTGACAGTGTTTATAACCTGCTCCCAGGAAAAGAGCTAAAGCTTTAAAGAAGTGAGGATGAAAGTATAACATACCAAACAAATAAATGTTGCATAAGGGTAGGGGTTTTTTAGCTCTTTGCAATGCTACGTCTGCAGTCTCAGCTCACTCCAGCAAAATGGCAAAAGGGAAAATGTGCATTTAACTACCTTCCTGCCACCACAAATCTATATTTAGAAGCATTTCCTTACACAGTATGAAGTGGTAAAATGATTGTCAGAGCTGTTTAGGTCAATATGTCCTCTGCTGGGATGAATAATGATTCCTCCTGAGAGGAATTGTGCTAGCAGGCTGAGAACCTAGCCAGAAGATCCTGGTGCTTCTGGTCTTAGAAAGTATTAACTTATATTTTGGAATAAGGAGTCACTTTGTCTAAAAGAACTGGAATTGGGTAGGTTTTTCCATAGCCTGGTGCTGCAGTGCTGTTCAGTTTTACAGTGTGGCTGGGAGCTGTGGCAGTGGTTTGCCTCTTACAGAGGAGAATGGAGGCACCAAGATTAAGTCCCAGGGAAAAGGTGATCAGCAGCAGGAACAGCACTGCAGACACTGGGCTTGTGCTGCATTCTCCTCTGTTTTTCACCTGAGGGGGGCCTGGCACCTCCAATGTCACAGATAGGCAGTGAGGCTCCTCAGAGCAGGATCTCGATGAGCCAGAGGAGTGCTTAACTGATTCCTTACGAAGCACAGACACCTGGAGCTTTAGGGTCAGGTCCCCTCCAGGAGAAAGAGCAAAGATGATCCAAAGCCTCTCATGTCTTGCTGCATCATGTGAGCAAAGAGGGCTGGGGTTTGTGACACCTGAGACATGACTGCATACCAAAATACCTCCTGGCATGAGTCTTCTTGGTGAGAAGGGCAGAGGGGAGTTGAATTTGTTACTTCTCAAATACTTTTGGGATAATAGAGAAAAGAAGTTGTGCAAAGCTACCACATCTAAATAATGGTTGAATAAGTGTGCCTGGAGAGCAAACCTGAGGCACCTGGGAAGCATTATCGATGGAAGCTGGGAAGTGGTTTTTAACACTTGCTTGTGGTTGGTTGTGCTTCCCATTTGGTCCCATTCTTTGTGCAGAGTCAGCATTAGTTTCTCAGAGCAGTAATAGAAACTAAAGCTAAATGACGCATTGTAGAAAAAAACCCTAGTTACTGCCAAATTAGCCCTTGAGAGCCAAATAATCCACATATTTGTAACCTGGGCCATAGCAAAAACCCAGATGTAGGCATTGGTACTTGTCACTGTGTCTCTGTCATGTTGGCCTCCTTGTACATGCAGATATATGTATTAAATGTCTCCCAGCCTGTGTGTAGTTTTTACTAGCTAGCTATAAGTTAATAAAACTCCCCCACACTAAACAGTTATTTTCTCAAATACTTGAACACTTGGTGTATGATGGACTAATTAAGATGAAGAATTAGGAATCTCACTTGTGAGAAAGGTAAAATTGCTTTGTCTTTTGTGATTCAGAAATAGAAGTGAAATCAGAAAACCCCAGTTCAGGGCTGTCATGTGATTTGCCAGGGTGGAGGGGCAGATGTAAGTGAAATTAAGGAGAACTGTGTAAAAGGGCTGAAAAAGGGAGATTACGCAAAGACTGCAGAGCCTGCCATGGCAGGAAGCAGATGAATTCTGTAAAGGACGCAAGAAATGTTAAAAAAACTCTGGGGCAGTGCAGAAATGCTGTAAGACCTTGAGTCTGTTATTTCTCAGGGAACTATTCCAAGTGATCCAGTGCAGCCAAGGAGAGGCTGCTAACCGTGCACTTGACCTTGCAAATCCGAGAGAGAGCCAATTGCTAAGTGCCTGAAGTAACCAGAAGGGAAGGAGGCTTGATGGAGGGATGACTCCTCCAAGAGTCAGTGTACATCACGTCCTGAAGTGAAAGTGTTGATGATCCACGCTGATGCCGCCCTTTGAGGTAACTTCAGAGCACTCAACACTGAGCCTGTGTGGATGAGGTGTGACGAGCTGGTTTGAGGTGCCACAGGAGGGCCTTTTCATTTTTTTCCTTTAAAACCTGCTCAAATCCTGAATTCTGGTACTCTTCAAGTAAAGCCTCAGGTGTCAGAATCTGCCCTGCAGATTCTGCATAGTCAGACACTCCATTAATTCATTTCCTGAAGGGTGTGTTCATAGCACATTGTAGAAGGAGTTAAGAGTATAACCAATACCTGTTCAAAACATAGCTCTGTATTCTGAATGTTCTTGGTAGTTTTACTTTATTTTGGAAAGACACTGGCTGTGGTTGAATATATAAAATTACTGAATTGCACTGGCAGTCTTCTGATGAATTATTAGTGGGAAATGAAAAATCTACCATTGGTATCGTTTTGTGTAATTTTGTATTTTATTGGTAACCTTATTAACATTCTGAGAGTTGCTCAAAGACCTATATCCAAATTTTTTATCCTCTTTAGAAAAAGGACAGTGAATTCCTTTGTGCTCAGTGAAGTAGGGACATCTGCAAATTATAGCTCTGGTACATAATTGCATGTTTTGAGTAGCGCACTGAATGCAAGTAGAAATACAAACTGTGTATAGTGATAAATATATCCTCCAAGTCGTGCAAAATAAGTGGACTTTTGTTATTGCCTTCTTAATTGCAAATAGTGTAATTGAACTATTTCTTCTGTTCAAGCTTTTCAGTTCTCTTTGTAGCGTGAAGTGAAGTTTGAGGGCAGAAAAAACCTAGCATTGGGGTGATTGCATAAATGATTCAGACCTAACTTTTCTTACATCTGGTTCAGTCAAGTGCAACAGAGATTACCAAATTTATTGCTCATATGTTAAAATTAAGGCTTACCCAAATTCGGCATACTAAGTACTTACTTCCTTCTCGTTTGAAATGCTAAACACTTCATGATGTGATAGGCAACTTTCACCAATAAGGCAAGAGTAAGTCTTTCCTTGTTGAGAGTTTCCTGTCTATAAGGATGGGCTGGTCTGGTACCCCTTGCTTTGGACTCAGCTGTCCATGGCTTTGCTCTGTGATTGTATCCTATGGAATGAATCTCTGTCTTTACTGAGGTCAGTTGTCACAAGCACCAAAACTGACAATCAAACAGGATGTGTGACTTGTCTTGGGTGTCGTGAAAAGATTAAGTAGAGTAATTTTTATTTATATTAATATATATATGTAGAGAGAGAGAGAGAGAGACACCGGATATTAATAAAATATGTGAATTCTGCAAAGAAAGCATTACTTAAAAGATAAAATTCTTGTGTGTTTTGATTATTGTTACTCAACTACAAGGATTTATGGAAATAAAGGAGCATTTTTCTCTTTTCCACTTTAGGTTCTGTAGAACAGCATTCAGCTTTAGTCTTTCTGCAGGACAATGCCAGACGTGATTTTTAGTTTCAGATGACTGCACTTCTTTTTCCCAGAAACAGTTACTACCAAGGTGTTTCTTGCTCATCTACATCCTTCAAAACCGAAATCACAAGTATTATTGCAACACCTGCTTTTAGGGATTGCAGTGTTTCATGAGCCTGGGTGTTCTCTGTTGCAATTTCTACTGTGGAACAAATTTCAGTAGAATGTTAACATAGATGTTTGTATTGATAAATTTATATCACTCCATAGTGCTAAAATACCTGTGGAAAATTCTTAAATTAGAAATAAAATGAATTGTAAGATATTTGATAGCTGAAAGTGCAGTTAAAACTATTCAGATTTTAGTGCTTCTGTAATGCTGTCTGCATATACACAGCACACCTAAGGATGCTGCATATTGGTTTTTGTGGAGAACTGTGAGAATATGGGGGTGGTGCACTTGTTTGTAAGGACTTGGCAATATTAAAAAGCAAGCTTTTCTTTTTAACTCACCTATTTTGAACTCAGAACACAAGGGGTTTGAAACTTGGCTTTCCTTGAATTATTTACGATGTGGAACTGCTAGACAGTGTGCTTTAAAAGTAAGTGATAAGCCAGAACAAAAATGGCTGTGGTATCACCTTGTCGGCACATCTGCATTTCTAAAGATTAGGCAGAATTTGATAACAGGCTAAAGATCATTTCACTCTTTGAGAATTCCTTCTCTTCATCTACATTGCGTTTCTGGAGCTGGTATCCATGGCAATTCACAAGGATGATTTAGGAGCTGGGCTTGAAAAGGTCTATGAGAGTTCTTATTCTAACATACTTAACAACATTACTTTGTGAGTTCATTTATTGATGTAAACTGTTGTCAGCAGTGTATTTCAAATTTTCCTCCTCCATTGCTCACAGAATTTTTAGTGCTGTGGGTTTTGGTTCCATTTCTGTGACAAGTCTGAAATCCAAATGCATCTGGTTACACCTGAATGTTTTTACAGCTCAGAACAAAACAGGAATGGGATTTAGGTGAGCTGTACTGGCTAAAGATGGTGATTTAAGCTCTTAGTGATCTTTTAGTTATGGAGAATCAGTTTATAAATTTTGATAAATGTCAGATTTACTCATAACAATATTTAAATTCTGAGCATCTTCAAAGTCGTGTACTAAATCTTGTCTGAGAAGGGGAACGAATCACACAGGACAAATACTTCCTAATGGTATTTGAATTTCAGGTATCTGAGGAGCTAAGAGCCATTGGTGTGAGCCAAATCCAGGGATTATGATTTACTAAGCCATTATTTCCCCAAGACCATCTTTTCTTAAGAAAGGATTTATTTGTCTTTTGCATGAAAGTGTTATGAGCTTCTGTGCTGTTCTACCACGTTTCTGAGATATTCCTTTTGCCCAGCTCAGTGATATTTTGGTTTGATCAATAGGTCTGTGTTGCTGTGAAGTGATATTTATTATCTATTTGAGTTTTCGTTTGGTACAGGATATATAAGTAGTTTCTCTCTTTCCATGATTGTTCTTTCAGCCATGGGTTTATTCCTTCATCTCCCCTTTCTTGAATTTCAAGCTCCCTTGGAAGCTCGTCTTATGATTTAGCAGCCTGAGGGAAATAAATGTCTGGACTGAGCTTGTTAACTTCGTTACTTGATATGAAATGTACTTTAAAAAAAAAATCGTAATTATTATATTTGGTACTTCTAATGTACATTAAATATTTAAGTTGGAATTATTTTAAGCTATTGGCAGAGTTGTATTATGGTTTACACTTGATCAGCAAACTTAATACTGAAATTCTTAGACACAATAGAGGGAAGAGTATTTCAGGAATGCAGTAGGTCATAGTACTTTGACTTTTGTAATCCTTAGAAATTGTGTTGGTGCACATGGAATTTGCTCCAGATGGATTGTATACCTTAGGATATTTTTTATATCTTGTGAAATAAATTTTCTTGAGGAACTTAGTTGCAAGCCCAGCAAACTCATTCAGTTTTAATTCTTCCATCAAATCTAGGTAGACAAGGATTTGCCTTCTAACCAAAGAATTCAATACTCCATCATTTTTTCTCTCACCTTTTCTGCTTACATTCTTTGTCTTCTCTGTTTTCATAGTCTGTCACAGTCTGTTGCACTCACTTAACATCCACACATCATAGACTGTAAATCACAACTGAGTTTTCCCCTCAGAGAAGCTGATGGATGATATTTTGATTATAGTTCCTTAACTGTTGGTTAAAAATAGATGGATTCTTTCTGGAATTTCCAGCTGTGGTACTGTTTTTTTTTAAAAAAAAAACAACCAAAAAAATGGTTTCTTTTGGAAGCTGATCAGTTCTGGAAGTGAATCACAGGATGGCTGAGGTTGGCAGGGACTTTGTTCAATCCTCCCTTGGCCTGCTGGCTGTCATACAGCCCAGGGTACTGGCAGCCACCTTGGCCATGAAGACAAGCTTGGTGACCACCAGATCCCTTTGGCAAGTCATAAGGATTTTCCCACTGCCTCTAGCTAAACCTTATGTTAGAGCACACCCAGTACTCTGCTCACTGTAGCCAACAGAAAGCAGGAACAGCCCTTATATACTTGAATGGAGGAGAGCAAAAGTTTAGGAAATAAGGGTGCATCATACCAGAACCTCTGGGGAGTGACACAGCTTGCAGAGATCTTGGATTTCTCTGGAGTCAGCTGACATGAGCATTGCTTGCTCAGCTTCTAAGCAAAGATGCTTTAGGAGTTGCACTGTTTAGCAAAGGTGAGAGAAGAAAGAGAGATGCAAAGAAGATTGGATTTGTGGAGATCGTTCCTGGTGTGGTTAGATGCGGTGGGCCGGTAAGTAATCTAAATGCATACTGTATGATACTTAGCATGGCTTGGTGACATTTGCCTTTTCTATTCAATTATTCAAGTGGCATTGCTTGTGTGGGTTAGCAAGCCATTAACCTCCCCAGTTGCTGAAAGCAAGTTGGTTTTTGTTTAAGTGTATTGAGCTATAAAATATTTTGTAGACATAATTGATTAATCTAAATATTTAGTTGGCTCTATTTTGGTATGTTTTGGTGTGTTTTGACAGTTAAGATTTACATGTATTTTTTCAGTGCTGTGCTATAAAAGAAATCTTACTTTCCTGAATAAATACTTCATTGATTTCCAAGTCATGCAGATTTTCTTGGCTTCTGAAAATGAAACATTTTTCTTTATTGCATTTTCATTGATTCTTTTAATATCTTTATAGTTACTTATTTTTTTTCTAATACATCACATAGTACAAAGCACTTCCAACTTTAAAAGTAGCCCTGTGTTCCCTGGAAGTGCTTCCTTATGTAAATCTGTGCTAAATATTTAGGCTGAAAAAACCCATAACTGGCCCCTTGCCTGAAAAATGATGAAAACTTTAAGGAAAACTACACAGAAAATGTAAAGATGCTTTTCTTGACTATTTAAAAAATAGTTTTGATATGCTTCTGTGTTTGAAGAGCACCTGTGTCAGCTGCAGCATCTCCAGTTGCTTTCAGGAAGAGCTTTTGACCTAAGTGTGCTGCATTTCTGTTCAGTAAGTCTGCACTGGGGCTCCCAGCCGGAGTGGCCAAGACCCTTCACTTTGGTGACATGATGAGGCCACACCAGTCCCACAGAGCTCCCCGAGCATCTTTCTTTTCCAAGTCCTGAGTCACAGTTCAGTCGCCCAGGACCCCTGAATACTACTGTAGCTTTATACTGCAGACACCTGCTGCCCCAGCAGCAATAAACCACTCAATTTATTCAAGGGCCTCTCCTCCTTAGGTCTTGCTGTCTTATGGGTAGGACTCTTGCGGAAGAATCCTGCAACATGTGGGGTTCCTGAGCTTGTCTGGTACTGCAGGGTTAAAACTTCATGGATTTTTGTCTTGGTATCAGTAAAAGTCCAAGTAAAAAGTTTTGGAGACTTTCTCTTCTGTAGCAAAAATTCTTTTTCACCACTAGCCAGGCTTTACATATTTGTGCAGTCAGTTTAGCTCTGATTTCAGGTGGAGGCTTTATTCCTGTTAACCTATAATTTGCTTAAAATAATCCCTAATGCTATCCAAATGTGCGATTTTATTTAGGATTAATTAAAACATGATTAGAAGCTGATAGCTATGCTGAGAAAATTTGTATTTGTCACTTGTGGACTCAACAGAATAGTAAATCCATGTTTTTGCCACTTAGTATTACTATTACTCTATTGACAATTTAGACATTGTGAAACCATCCAAAACTGCTCTACTAGAATGACTTACTAAAAACATGTTATCTGATTCAATAGCTCATTACTCCAAGCAAAGCAGCTGGTGTGGCACAGAGCTAAAAAAGAAACCCAAACCAATGAAAGATTAATTTGTTGGGCAGAGTTGGTTGTTTTATTACAAGAGATCTTTGGCAGGAAGGAAAGTATAGCTTTTATTTTTGGTTAATCAGAATGGTAATAAGCTTGTTGCAGTGGTTTGTCCACTGCTTTGGTGAGTAAATGTAGAAGATCTCTGGCCTCTGAAGGAATTGGAAAGCTTACAAGGGTCTTAGAAAACAGATGTTTATTTGGGCTTTAATATGTTCAGCCTGTGCCTTCCCCAGCTGTTGCAGCCCTGTTGGAGATTGAGAATAACCATAGCCCTGTCCTTAGGAACTGTTATGGTAGTGATGGAATTTCCCAGCCTGGTGTTAATGTGATAAACAGGGATTTGCCTGGGACTAGAGTTGCACGTAGCCAGTGTAATCCTTGCAGAATGAATCAGAATGTGCCCAGTAAATGAGGAAGATTGTGCAGGTGCTGAAGATTATAAAGCAGTATCAAAATACCGGAAAAGATGGGATGGTTATTTGGATTATGCTGGCTGCCTTGAGGTTATTGGAGTCTGCACTAAGGGTGGCTTTGTGGATTAATTTCTCCACATCTTATAAGCAATATGAGTAACTTTGACATCTAAGTACCATAGTGCTTTAATGTGCTGGAGGTCGCACAGGTTCTGTTGTTCCACAGATTCAGACACCGAAGCTGTGATGTCTTCCAAAAGTATGTCATAGAATTGTGGAATGGTTTGGATTGAAAGGGACCTTACAACTCATCTCGTTCCAATTCCCCTGCCATGGGCAGGGACACCTTCCACTATCCTAGGTTGCTCCAAACCCTGTCCAACCTGGTCTTGGACACTTCCAGGGATGGGGCAGCCACAGCTTCTCTGGGCAACCTGTGCCAGGACCTCACCATCCTCTCAGGGAAGAATTTCTTCCTAACACCTGATCTTAACCAGCTCTCTGTCAGTGTCAAGCCATTCCCCCTTGTCCTGCCACTACATGCCTGTGTCAAAAATCCCTCTCCAGCTCTCTTGTAGTTCCTTTAGGCACTGGGAGGCTGCAGTATGGTCACACTGGAGCCTTCTCTTCTCCAGCTGAACGACCTTGATTTTCTCAGCCTTTCCTTATAGCAAAGGTTCTCCATCCCTCTGAAAACCCTTGTGGCCTCCTCTGGGCTGGCTCCAACAGGTCCATGTCCTTCCTGTGCTGGGATCCCAGAGCTGGATGCAGCACTGCAGGTGGGGCCTCACCAGAGCATAGCAGAGGGGCAGAATCACCTCCCACAACCTGCTGGTCACTCCGGATGCAGCCCAGGACACGATTATTTGGGTCACTCCCTGTGGCCTAACTAAATTTCTCTGTGGACTAGAAGACTGTGAAGGAGTAGGTCTCATTTATGGAATATAGTGGTGGCTACTGTAGAATCTACAAGTTTGTTCTGTAAACCCATGCACGTCCCTGTGAACAGCTCAGAGATTTTTAGGAGGAGTCCATCCACATAACTCACGGAGACTTAGTATGATGCCAGTGTAATAGCAGCAGTAGTGACAGAAACGTGTGCATTCACAATGGGCATTTTTAGTAAACTAAATCCATTCATCCACGGAGCCTTCTGGGAAGCATATCTGTGACCTGAGGACTGTGCTCTGTATACGCTTCACATTTATGATGTGGGTTTGTTTTGGGGTTTTTTGCTTGGCTGTTTTGTTTTGAATGTTTGTTTGTCTTCCAGAAATAACTAATTTATCCTACGTCTTCTTCTTTTGGAAGTATTTTTCCTGAAACTTTCTGTATTATTAATAATATGCTTCTGGTTTCTTTTCCCTAAATTCACTGTCTTGAAAGGCAGATATTTGTTAAAGCTAATAATTGTCTGAATGTAAATAGGAAAATAAGAAATCATTAATCTTAGCAAAACATTTACATGTGTGGGCAATACCTCTGATTAGAGTACTTTGAAGTAAGTTTTCATTATGTTCTCCCTATAAAGATAGCTGTGTACATACAATCCCTCCTGGCTTCATGTTATGGGAAGGGCCTTGACCACCAGTATTGAATGGCTGCTGCTCTTCCTTTGTAATCCTTTACAATTTTCTCATGGGCTGTGTGAGCTGAACACTTAGAAGGTGCTTTTACAGAAAGGATAACCTGTTGTCATGAAGAATCTAATTTAAAACTATTAAGTAGATGTGAATGTTGTCCATGAAAATAACAATTAGACTGGAATCCTGCCAGCATCCCTCTCACAGGGTCTGAACCAGACACTTTTGATGGAAGAAACATACAGAAGCAAAAAATCATTTTATCCCGTTCTTCAAAAGTCTATTAGTGCTTTAGTGGGCTATCTGATAGTGCTTTTCTATAAGGAGAAATAAAATTATTACTCTTTGGAGTTGTTCAACATCGTGGTTTTTGATGGGAAATAGGGGAGGTTAAAATACCATTCCTAGGCTGCACAGATATCTATGTTTGTACACACTCGTGTCCTTTCAAATTGTTTCTGTCTGCCTCTAAAAAAACTGTCGTGTACTGTATTTGTCTTGCAGAAATGAAATTTTCTCCAGCGTCCAACATAATGAAAAATTTGATTAAATATTTTAGGATGGATTTTTCTTTCAAAGTTTTTGCTATCATTTTCAATTATAATGACTTGTAACATCAGGCAGAGACATCACCTTCATTGTTTGTCTCTCTTTTTCCCCTCCTTTTCACTTCCATGTCTCTCCCCTCTATTCTGCTTCCATTTCTGTTGTGGTATGATAAACATATCCATGCTCATTATTGGAGCTTTGAAATAAGCAAGTGAGTATAAATTTCCCTTTGGCTGAGATTTTGGGTTGATTAGCTTAGTCATAAAGGAAGAAGGCCAAATTGCCCTCTACATTTCCTGGATGTCTGATGGGAGTGCAGTCATTATAGCATCATAATTATACAGCAGAAGGACATATTTTGTGCTTTCTATAGGAACCTGCATTGACAGAATCAAGGCTGTGCTCTTCTTGTCTTGTTTATGCCCACATCACTCACATTTTCTCAAAAACAACAACAACAACAACAAAAATAAATCACAAGGCTTCAAGACTCTGCAGTGTCAAAATTCCCTCTGTAAATCCAGTCTGCTGCTC
>NW_008239762.1:800169-813725 GCF_000691975.1 Corvus brachyrhynchos
CCTGCCTCTCAGGTACTCATACGAGCTCCACTCCTGACTTTTTCTCAGGGCAAATTTGGCAACTTAAAATTTCGGTGCTGAGCTTTAATAAATCCGTTCTTCAGCTTTCACTGAACACTGATTGCTGCGCTTCTGCTCCCGGTGGGATTATGTCTGACTGTTTGGGAGTATCAGCTGCTGTTTTACATTTCCTTGCAGCTTATACCTTGGGCTATGCTGTTGTCTACAGATGTTAGCCCTTGGACATGTTAGATTAAAAACATCAAGTGAAAAATCTGAGGAGCTCAGGATTTAATGCTGATAATTCAGGAATCAGTAGGGTGGTGAGGATAGCTGTGTTACTGCAGCTGCAGGTTCCTGAGGCTGATAAAGTACACACACTGTTTTTCCCTTGGGACTATATAGCTTTGCAAAACCTTGCTAATGGATTAGATTTGAAACCTGGACTGGGGGAATCCAGGATGTTAACAAGTCTCCCGATTTTGTATTTAACCCATGCTCTTGCTTGGGCTAATTTAGAGGTTCATAGAATTGTGGAATGGTTTGGATTGGAAGGGACCTCAAAGATAATCTTGTTCCACCCCCTGCCATGGGCAGGGATACCTTCCACTATCCCAGGTTGCTCCAAACCCTGTCCAACCTGGCCTTGGACACTTCCAGGGATGGGGCAGCCACAGCTTCTCTGGGCAACCTGTGCCAGGGCCTCACCACTCTCATAGGGAAGAATTTCTTCCTCACATCTAATCTAAACCTACTCTCTTTCAGTTTGAAGCCATTCCCCCTTGTCCTGCCACTACTTGCCCTTGTAAAAAGTCCCCCTCCAGCTTTCTTGTAGGTCATCTTTAGGTTTTGGAAGACTGATGTTTAATTTTTTTTTTAAGTATTTTTCATTTCTGCATGCTAGTACATAAAGGAAACTGTAAGGCTCTTCCCACCTTCCTTTCAACATTCCAGAAAACCCTGTAATCCTCCTGAAGCTTTGAGGATTTCATCAGGCAAATTGAATGGGTGTTACTTTTCAAATATCTGCTGGTATGTATTTGCAAACCTGTGTGTCTACAGATGTACACTCTCACACTGTGACGTTGGTGTTTTTTCTCTGTAAATATGTCTGCATTCATACGTAGTGGGACGGTGTGGGCATGAATGTATGTGTATCTGTTTATGTACACATGTGCATCTCTATTTCTGAAATTAATAGAAAGTCAGGATTCCCTTCTAAAAAATAATGTTCATCTGAAAGTTTTATAATTTGCCAAAAGATACAGAAGCTCAGATGCTAATTGCCTCAAAAAGTTAATGATTTGCGTTTGTGGACCCTCTACTTTCGGACCCTTTGAAATTATTGCAGTCTAAGGGAAATGAACGGTGTTTTTAGAAGCTTATGTGTGTAAAAAGCATTCTAAAAAGTTACATTAAGTACATTATTATGCTTTTAAAATATGATTTGTGCTTCTTTTAGAAATTTTTATTTCATCCCTTAACTTCAAGTAGCATTTCTTCAGACTCAGCAGTTGGTAACATTTAATTTTGTGTCATTTTATGTCTTTAGAGATGTGTTGACATTTCTGCTTTTCAGAATAGCATTTTTACTTCCTGTCATCAGCCTGTGTGTTATAAAGCGCCATATTAACCTTTCTAGCACATTTAGGTGTTACACAAAAGACACTTTTTATGGAATACTCTGCTACTCATTAAATAAGTAGTGTATATTGTATGAAAAAATTGTCAGAACACTAAAATTCAATCAAGACAACCATGGCTGTATGTATTAATAGTTTCAGTGTACAGTGCATAATTTAAAGAAACTTTGGTTTGCCTTCAGGGAAAACTCCAAAAACCAGTCACTGAACTGCAGACAGCATTTGCTGCCCTTGACTTCTCATGGTTTTGTAAAGGTTTTGGTGCTGGGTTGAAAGAGCCAGCAAACACCTAAAGGAAGTGATGGGAGAGAATAAAAAAGTTCACATGTAAGACTTCTCACCAAACACTTAATCATGACAGATGGCTCTGATGGGTGAGTAGTCAGCAACAGGAAGGGAATAGGTTTAACTGAGGCCAACGCTTGTCCTAAAATGTCAGTAGCTGTGTGTTGGATTTGGTAACCACAGAATATTCATTTGTCATATGGCTTCATGTATTTTTATAGCTATTTAAAAGTACCAGAAAGTGTCAAAGTATATTTAATCTGTGCTTACTCCAAACATATTACATCATGTGAGTACAGACTTTGCTATGAGGAATAGTTCCAGCTTTATGGGAGCATGTGACGAAGTGATGAAAGGTACCTGGAGCTGGTGTATCTGCTTGGAGCTTTAAAGGCTGAAGCGTTTAAGTGTTGAAATCCTAGGTCAGGTCCCAAAGCAGTAGCGTTGTAGCAGTTTCGTGCTGCTTTCAGCTGCAGATTCTTTGAGCAGAGGTGGTAAGTTCAGATGCTGAGGCACTGTGAGCAGGCTCCACTGCTCCAGGTTTCAGAGCAGATTTGGCTGGCAGCAGGTCAGATGGAAATTGCTGATGGAAATTCAGAGGAGATTTACCCTGTTGTTGTCTTTCACTCTTTATATGAGGTCTTTTAAAGTTCCTGCATTTTTAATTTGTGGCAGCCAGTTGAGAATACTAATGACACTATTTGATGGTGATCAGTGACTTTTTCACATGTCCTTCTAATCATAACCTTAAAGTGATTCATAAACTCCAAACACTACACTGGCTTTAAGTTCACCAGGCAGTTAATGTTCTAATACATCTGGAGAATAAAAATCCGGCAATCAACCTTTTATTCCTATAATTATATGATGAAAACAAACTTAGTGACAAGGGGAAGAGAGACTAGTAGAGGGACAGTGTTTGTTAGGCCAGAAAAATAGTTAGCAGGATTCTAAACTGAAAGCATAGCTGAGAAATATTTGGGAAACAGTATGCAAAGTAGATGAATATGAGATATGTGATTTTTATAACGGATGTTCACAAGTTTTGACAAGCTAATGGTTCTAACTCTGGTTCTTCATTCATGTTATACTGAGATAAGTTCAATCTTAAGGTGAATCCAGGCTGGATGGAGCTCTGAGCAGCCTGGTCTAGTAAAAGCCATCCCTCCCTGTGGCAGGGGGGTTGGAACTGGATGATCTTTAAGATCCTTTCCAACCCAAACCATTCTATGATTCTATGATAATCTAATTCTTACATTGAAACTACAAGCCTACATTTTAATTTCTGCTTAAGTAAGCAGAACTAGAACTTTCTGTCCAAATTCCAGTGGTTATGGTCAGGAAGAAGCCTGACATAATGCACAGCATTTATGTTTATTGACATAAAATCCTATCCTTTGTGTCACCTCATGGTCAGAATGATCCTATTAAACAAGCTGGTTTCAGTCCAAGAAAGTAACTTATTCTGAGTGTTTGCACCCCAACTATTTCTGTTTCTAATCAGTGAAGGTCACAGGCCCCTAATTCTTTCATTGTCCTGTTCTTGATGCTGTTACATAGCTCAGAGGCATTTCTCTGGTCCTGTTTTCTGTGGGATATAATGTATCTTTTCTGAAGACACATCAACAATCACATTCAGCAATTGAGGAGAGATTTTGCCAGGATGTCACAGGTGTAGAACAGGATGCTGGAGAAAGCAGATCACTGAGAAACTCTGAATATAAAAACTCTACGGCATACAGGAATGGGCTCTGGATTTTGTAATAATAGGTGTGACTACAGGCTGCACACTAAGCTTTATTTTCAGTTCCCAGGTGGTTCTGAAAGCAAATGTCAGAGCCTTATTAAATGAGTTAACATTATTGTTAGGCAGAAAAAGTCAAGTGGATTTTTTTGTTTGTTAGGGGTGTTTTAAAGAATACTTTTTTTGCCATGTGATTTTGCTTCCCAGTCTGGACAGGTTGGCTTCCTTGTGGAATTTTTGCCCTCATTCTGTCTCAGTCTTCGTCCTGGTTGCAAGGGGAAAATGCAGTAATAGGTGTCATGGTTTTGGTGCGATGCAGTTTAAGAGAACCTGCTCTGGAGACTGCTCTGCAGAGTCTGTTAAATGACCCAACTATCTTGTGCACACACTTCATGGTATTGTATCTGAATCAAAATTTTGAATCTGGAGAGCATCTGTTTTGTTCTGAGATTAGCTTATTTTTAGAAAATATTGAGCAGTACCAAGATAATTGTGAATGGTCTCTGGACGCTAATGATGTTGGGGTGGCTAACACTGCAATGGTACATCCCTCCCCACACATCCTGGCTGGTTTATGGAACAGGCTCTGCTTAGCTGGATGCAACCCCCCAAATGCCGTGAATCCTCTTTCTACTGAGCATGTGGCTGACAGCAGGAAAATAGGGGGGTTTGTTTGGTTTTTAAGAAATGAGGAATGAGAATGAGAGAGCTTTGTGATTTTGTTACAATGAGTTTGTGAAAAAAGCTTCATTTTTCAAGAAACGTACAAATACCAGTGGCTGCAAACAGAAATGGTGGTTGAGAAACGCCAACGTGTGAAAGCACTGTAATAAGAATACAGCCTGGGAAAAATAATTTTGCAGTAAAATACTATTGTCTCTTTTGTATATCCATGCACTCACTGCATTAGTGAATTGCTGACCCTCAGAATTCCTGATTGAGACAAAGTCGGTGTTGGACATAGGACATTTGTCAGTGGTGAGAAAGGATGAGATATATTAATCCATATTCATGGATATGAATATTCATGGCATTGAATTTTGTCATTTGTAAGATAGAAGTGTCTTAAATATAACTGTAGCATAGCTTTCATTGCTGAATGATGGATTTCATAGATTTGAATGGCTTGTGCTGGATATGGTTGACAAGTCGGGTCTTTTTTGATACATCAGTAAATACTGAGAAATTAAAAATATGCAATTTTTCTCCTAGAACATCAAATTGTATTGATGTTTCAGATACTAGTAAAAGCCACTTTAAGGCAGTGAAACAGCAGTCAGATTGTTGCTTTCAAACATCTGAGATACCTAGTGCTCCATGCTGTTGTAAATCCCTGATTTTTAGCTGAAAGAGAGGTTTCATAGCTCTTTTCATCTACCTTTCAATGAGTGAAAGCTTGTATTTTTTCATTTGTGTGTATGACCACATAGCACTTAAGAACAATGAAGCCCTTTTGTTGGATGTGGAGGATAAAAATACAGTGAAAACTGGAAAATGTGATTGCATTTCAAAATGCTAAAAGCAGTGAAAATGGAAATCATCATATTCATTCAATCTGAAGTTATTCCGAACGATGGAAATCATGCCAATTCAAACACCATTGTTATTTAACTTCAGTTATAAATAGAAATATTCTGTATTTATTGAAAGAGGAAAAAAAATCCCATTTTTAATGAAGAATTGTAATAAACATTGTTTCCACTTTATCTTGGAGTTGCGTAAAAAGGATTGTGGAGAAGTTTCTCCTCTTTATTTTTCTCTCTCCCTTTTAGATTTGTTCTTTCTTGTCTCCCTCAGCAGCTCCATGGTTTTTTGTTTCCTTGTAAATATTAGAGCCTAACTGAAACCTAACTTACTGTAAAACAAACCCAAGGTTCCTAATAATTAAATTACTTCAGATTCAATGAATTTAATACAAAATTTACCCAACTTACTGTAAAAACGTTGTGTCTTTCAAAATTTGTTTGAGGATCACTTAATGTTTTTGGTTTATGAATGCTGTAAGGCAGAAGGAAGGAAGCAAATCTTGTAAAAGATGATGCAGGTGTTCTGCCTTTATTTTCTTCCGTGATTTTAGCCTATAGCCTAGAGGAGTTTAATGTGTCTGGAGCCTTTTGTCTCCTGGCAGAGGTGTTGGTGGATAACAGGATGTGCTAAACAAGACCAGAACAGCTGAGGAGGAATTGAAGTGCCCAGAGTTTAGATCTGATAAAGGATGTAATAGGCCTATCGTAAAGTTAAACTTACTTTGCATTTGTCTTTAACAAGCACTGTTTCTCTGTGTTTAATTAGATAAGTTAATGACTTAGACCTCCTAGTATTTAGGGTATAGAGATAATAGTTTATAACCATTAATTTCTTAACTCCTCCCTAGTGTCAAGCAAATAATCTTTAAAGGCAGCCTGTTTATCAAATTTGGTGATAGAAACTTGGAATATAAACCTCAAAATTCGAGCCCTGTAAACTAATTTATTTATGTAACCTGGGAGGAGTGTTTTTAAGGGAGAAAGCATAAAGAATGCCATGTCATTTGGATAAGGAAGTCTAGGTAAGTGATCATGCCTTAAGGACATGGGGAATAATGTTAACACAGTGGTTTAGGTCCTCTGGAAGAGCTGCCCTCCTTCCTTCCTGTGCTGGCTGGGCTGTCTTGCAGCAATTTGTGTCTGAATTAAATCCTTAGGCAACTCCTTTAAGTTTCTTATCTGGCTGATGAGTAGCAAACACAGGAAAACAAATCCTCTGCTGTACAGATACTGTGAATAACAGGCTGTGTTGTCAAATGTGCCAAATGGGTTTAAATACGTGCTGAACTGGACTGATTTAATGCGCAAAGGTGGTCTCTGTGTCCAGCTAACCCCAGCACTTCTACATCAGCATCTTCCAGAGGAGCTGGTAACCAGTTCAGATTAGGAAGAAGCCTATGTTACTAATAGCCCAGGGAAATCAACAGCTACATAGGCTATTTGCCCTACAAACCTGTAATAATAATGATCTACTGTTTTGATATAAACATTCCTTCATATCTGTGCTTATCATTCCAGTGAGTGTCTATCGGGGTGTCTTTTGGAGATCCCTGCCTTCCTGACAGCCCACACATGGCAAATTTAACAGTGGGTTTGAGCTTGGTTTTGTTTGTTTTTCATACTTACCTGTATATAGTTATTTACGTGCCTAGGATCAGGCAGCTCCATCCACAGAGTGCTTTTGCCTGGTCTGAGCATCCTCTGTATCAAGTGGAAATTGTATGAGAAATTTGTAGCTTTTAAAATGTTTAATTCACTAAGAAAATCATTAAGCGCCCTAAATTCTCCACTCAGAATCAGTTAAATAAAATGATGCTATGAGTTGTCCTGTCATTTTCCACATTCAGAAATGGAATAATATATTATACTTTTATGTGCCAGAGTCTTTTACTGTAAGACATATAAGATAGTCAGGAAAATATATTGAAAGACTGAAAATAGTATTTCAATCAAAGACTATGAAATTTTCATTTGCTTTTTTTTGTCAGAAACAGAATCGTCTGGTAATAGTTTGATCCTTCCCTTGGATTTTTCTCAGTATCAGGCTAGAAATTGGTGTTGCATCTTATTTTCTCTTCCTGTAGTTTAGTACTGTGTAATAAATGTTTTTGTGTAGTTCACTTTATTCATACACAAGTCCAGTGTGTGGATTCTGTCCTTTTGCTCTGTGAGGTCTGGCACTGCTGTTCTGAGGGGCTTCACTGGAGAGCATAACCATCTCCTCTTGTGCTGTTTTTTCTACTTGTCTGCTTGTTCTAAATGGGTTATTTTTTCTAAATCACTTCTTGATCACTTTCCCTAAACGTAATCTACATCCCCCTGTAGTAACTTGACACCATAGAATGTGCTGAGCTGGAAGGGAGCCACCAAGGATCATGAGAGTCCAACTCCTGGCCCTGTGCAGGACACCCCAACAATCACACCCTGTGCCTGAGAGCTTTTTCCAAACAGTTCTGGAACTCTTGTCAGGCTGGGCCTGTGACTACTTTTACCATCTTTTTAGCCCTATCTTACACCTTACTTTATATGGAGTTGAAATGGGTTTATTTTTTAAAGTAGCATGTTTGACCTGAAAAGCCTGGCTTTGGTGCCTAGAAAAATGTTGGGGAAAATGTTTTGTTTTCAAAGATTTTGGGAGATCTGTTTTTTCTTTATATTGAACTGAGTAGACCCTCAGAATAATCTTCTGTCTCTCACCTCCCAACAACAACAAAAGAATGTATCCTCAATGTTTTCTGGCCCCTCGAGGTACCTGCTCGGTAATACCCTTCCTGCAGTGCTGGACTGCAAGGCCTGCACATCTCTGAGCTCAGCTGCCAAAGTAGAGCCATATGTCTTCAACTGCAAAAATTGAAGCTGAAATAAAGAATTAGATTGTCTCAGACAAGAGTGCAATCAGTGGTGAGAAACTGGGACTATAACTTTCTTAACATAGCTCTAGTGATTTATCTTGGAAGGGAGGTGGATTTAAGAGAACATGCTGACATGCAGTATTGGTGTTTTAGCATCAGGCGTGGGTTGATCCTCACTTTACAGTTTTCCAACTTTTCTGTGAGTTGGTCTGTCCCACCACGTCTGTCTTCTTCCTCCCAAGCACTATTGTGAACCTCTTTGTGACCATCTCTTGTGAGAACGCCTCAGATGTACTAGAAGTAGTGTCATAAACTTAATGATGCTGTAAAAGTCTTTTATAGAAGGATTTCTTCAGACTGCATATTATTGACAATTCCTGCAATTTAATACATACCATGTAGAAACTTGTTCTTAAGATGCTCAGACTGTTCAAAATCAAAAATAGACTTTAGGGAAGAAGGTATCGAGGGAGATAGGACAACCTGTCAGAAGCCTCTGGGTTAACATATCTGGTGGGAAGTTCTAATTTACCATCAAAGTGGCAGCGACTCACTTGGTATGAAGTGCCAAGGAGACAGATGGCAATGTTGAAATATTCTCTGTTGTGCCTATCATCAGGTCTAGTAAAAAGAGAACTCAGGAGCAACAACATGTTGTAGTAGAGTAAATAATACTTGCTACCGCTTTTTTATAGGGAGTGAAGTTGTTTGTTGGAAGCTGCTGATGTAAAGCTGAGCTGAATTCTTTAATATGGACAGAGAAGAAATATTAGGTACAAAGACAGGTTTATATTAATGTCGTACTACCTTGGAGCAGATAAATTAAAATTTCATTCCTGTAGAAAAATATTAACTTTAATGTTCAAGTTCAGTGGAAACAAGGAGGGAAGTAAGCCCCAGCATGCTATTGGGGATAACTCTGATTTGGGATTGAGTGCCTGCCTCTCTGTCTTTGCTTTTTGTCCCAGATTCATGTCTGGCTGATGCTCTGTTTCTACTGTTATATTGGACTTTAAAGGCAGC
Organism: Corvus brachyrhynchos; assembly: GCF_000691975.1. Taxonomy (NCBI): domain Eukaryota; kingdom Metazoa; phylum Chordata; class Aves; order Passeriformes; family Corvidae; genus Corvus; species Corvus brachyrhynchos. The sequence goes on from NW_008239762.1 coordinate 809,243, forward strand.
AGGCCCTGGTTTATCGTAAGAGGCTCTATAGAAGTAACATGGACACGTGTCAAGTGTTAATTGGTCTATCACCCTTATCTCGGTGGGAAGATGAGGTTTTGCTTAAGAGGAAATAATTGCTTAAGTTGTTCCCTTGGAAGAGGGACCTAAAAATCAGGATTGAGTACTGTGCTGTCCCTTCTGCCTTGGTCCATGTATCTGGGCATGTCCCTTTGAACCTCTCTTTCTTAGTATGTGGAATAGCGATGCAATGGTACCAGGAATGACAGCATCAACTGCAGTCATTTTTTCACTGCTCTAATGCACTTGGATATTTGTAGGTGGCATCAAGTTCCTAAAAGCTGCTATTTGGAGAACATGGACACTCTTCTACTTCTCTAGATCTTTTTCTAGCTGCTCTGTAACAGCTTTCTGCTCAGAGTCTTAAAGGCTGACTTCTAATACAGAAGGAAGCAGAAAAGTAGGAATTAACTTGTAGTTTTATGTAAGTATTGCTTATTTCTTTCTTATTGTTGCAAGTTGTCTTGAAAAAAGGGACTTTCAATCTTTGCAGGACCAGCTCCTCTCTGGGCAGACAGGCAAAACAAGAAGAATATAAGGGGCCTGTAATGATATCATGAGCTTTAAAAGACACAAATTTTAAATAATCATATATATTAATGTTGGTGTTTCTGGTGGCAAGCTGATTTGTTCTCTGCATTTCTTTGTCTGTATTCCAGTCAGGGCAGTGATTTCAGCTGGACTTTTGAAATCTGAAGGAAAGGGCCATGTTATACCCAGAGACTGGCTTCTCCTTTCTGTCTTAATTTCTTCCTGTGCAAAGATACAGAGAGCTGCTATTTAGTTTCAACTTAAGTGTTATTATATTCCAAGTATAGGTCTTAACGTATGACATATTGTATGACATATTTTCTCTTCTTCCAAAAAAGTATTTTTGTCTGTAGTCTTGGTCTGTCACACATTTCAATAAAAATTTGATCTTGTCTTAGGTTTTGGGAGAGAGCAGGGTTTTGGGAGGGAGCAGGAAACAGTCCATGAATGTATGCTTGGCCCTTAGGAGGGATCTTTGGTTACACCTCCATCTTCAGCAGACATTATGGGTTGGTATATAAGGACTGTAGAGAATCTGACCTGTAACATACTGTGCAAATTAATTTTAATCCTTCCTTATGGCTTCTTTTAGAGTTAAGATCCACAGGTTGCCTTGTAGGCAGTAGCAGGGGAAAAGCTCCCTTTCCCTGTAAATGTGAAATGTAAAATGCTCACTGAAAATGAAATAATAGTTTATTGTGTTCCTGGCAAAACACATGCAGTCCCTGAACATTTCGATATTCTCTCCCATCCCAAACATAAAGAAATGCACTGGAGTGCATATAGGATGGGTTAGGTTGCTTGAAAGAAGGGGAAAACAAAAGTAAGAGCAACTGGCAGACTTCAATTATACTTGAATAGCAAGGATTTATGATTTTTTTCCTTTAAAATGAGCAGATATATTAGTAATTCCTATCCCAATGACATGTATTCTTTGTTGATGATACAAGATAGATGTAGTGCAGCTAAATGCTTTCCTATTTAGTTTAGTATGTTTTCTATAACCAAACAAGTAGGACAGAGATGTTCTGCATTATAACAAGAACATCATTAAAATGACAGATGACCATAAAATTAAATCTTGCTTTCCCATGGGGTATTTTTGAATGTTAAGTTAAAGCATCTGCAACTGATTATTTTGTCCTTATTAAGCTCAAACTGTCCAGAACTTTGAGTTTTTAAATGCAAGTTCATCTCTTATATTGTGTATTTGTGATGAAGTAATTGAATAAAAAGATTCAATATATTTTTAATAACATAGACTTATCTCACTGATTGATTGTGATTAGAGTCTGGGTTGAGATCTTCCTATGCATGTATTCTTGTAATGTACTGGTCTGGCTGGCAGTCTGATGAGTTCAGTTTACATGGAAGTATGTTACCACCTACTTTTTCATTTATAAGCCTGTCTAAGAGCAGCAGATATAGACGTACATGAGAATGTATTTGGCCATTACATGTGGGACAGGAGCAAATATTGGGAGATAAAGAGGAAGAGACTGGTCTGACACTGGACCCTTATGAATTTTCTGTAACCTTGCGAGTCTTAGATTTGCCAAGTATGTCTAAACTGTGTGAACTTAGCAGCTCCCAAGATGGTGTATTGCCTGAACTACAGAAGCATGTGTAAATGGAAATTTAGAAGGCTTGCTTTCAGATTAGTATTGCGCATGGTAACTAGTTTCCAAACAAGAGCTTATCTTGAAAGCCACGTTTTATAAATAACAATAGCTGTATTGCCTCATCATGTCTCACATTATTGGACATACAGCAGGCACCCAAATGTACCTGGTTTTGTGAAGCAAACCATGGGCAGGCTTCATTCTAGATCCATAACTGGTGACCTCCAGATTTCTGTGTTCCTTGATTTTAACTAGTGCTTACTGACTCTAATTTGAACCTAGAAGAGCCTGAAGCAAAGTATTAAACCCAAAATTTATTCAAAAGTCATGGGCATTGTATGACTGCTTCTTCATATCTGCATATATGGAAACCTGAGTTTTCACTAATGCTAAAATTTTGTAACAGACCTGCATTTAGAAAACAGCTGGCTTTTTTTTCCTCCTAACAGCCAATTGCTTATAACAATAACATAAGTCAGTAGTAATGTCCTTGATCATTTAATTTCTCTTTACCATTCTAAGTGATACTCATCTAATGTGAAAACAAACCTGAAGATGGGTTTTCCACCTGAGAGGCTGTGTTTTGTGAGAAAAATGTGATACAGGGTTTTATTTTACACTGCTACTAAATTTTAATAATACCTTTTCCTCTGTGTACTGCTCTGTGTGTATAACATATGTGTCTAGGAAGAAGAAGGCAAAAGTAATGGACCTAAGGAAACTGTAGGTCCAGGGAGACATTCACTGCTCTAGTATTAACAGGTTATTAAACTATTTCAGTTGACTAGGTAGGACTTGCAGTTAAAATAGTTCAGGTTAATCATATTTTTTTCGTCTGAGTTAAGTATCAAATAAATTTTCTTCAAAAGTGGCTACAGAGGCAAAAAAAGGGTGAACAAAAAACCCCAGAAAACCCCTAGAGTGATAGTATAAAATAGGCAGTGCTTTCTGACCTGGCCTGCTGACCATTTGCTCCTTTATTTACTACAGCTTATTTCTTACTTAAAAAAAAAAAGATCTAAAACAGATCAGCAAATAGTCCTGCAAACTCAGATAAACTGTACATCCGAAGGCTACAATTTTCCTATTCTACAGCCTTCTTAAAGAGATTGTACCTGCAAAACCCACAGCTATATGCAATCAATTGATTGCTAAAAGTTATTACCCCCCTAGGATGCTTTCCTTTTCATATGCGCTAGAACATTAAATTTAAAAATTAGGCCTGCTGTGAAACTAACAACAGTCTTCAACTGAAAAATGTCAATCCACTTCAAACAATTTCAAGAAGATTCTATTTTGCCCTTCACGTAACAAAACAAAAAAAACCAAAAAAAACAAAAAAAAAAAAAAAAAACCAAAAAAAAAAAAAAAAAAAAAAAAAAAAAAAAAAATTAAGTCTGAAGGGGCTGTGTAGCACATCCTCACTGGAGGCCAAATCCTGCCTGACTGTAGGTCAGCATGGCCTTGCCCCTGTGCTATTTTGCTGCAGTGTCTGAGAGCAGGCTGGGAGGTGACAGTGGGATGTTCACCAGCTCCTCTTGAGAAGGTGACAGGAGCTCAAGGACTTTGTGAAGAGCACTCCCCACAGAGCATCTTCCTTTCCTCATCCTGCCTGACAATTTACATCTTTGCTGAGACTGAGCTGCTGGATTTTTTCAGACCTTCTGCCAGCCAGCACAGGAACAAAAATCATGTGCTGTGTGTGAGAAAACCCTTAGTAACTCTTACAGGTTGGGGATGTCAGCACCTGTGCTCAGTGCTCTGGAAACTTGGTGTCTCAATCTAGAAATATTCAGGCTACCTTAGAGGTACAGCTCTCCAAGAGGGTGAAAAAACAAAGACAGAAAACCTGATCAGGAATACTGCTGAGCTGAAGGATTTGTATTGGAACAGTATAATTGAAAAGGTAGTTTCATTATGGGAAATACAGTTGCTAATTAATGAGGGATATTTGTGTGGGTCAGTGGAAAATTGAAAGGTGGTGCTTCAGATTTTGCTGCACCCTCTCCCAAGTTAGCAGAGGTGCAATAGATAGTAAAAGAAATCTCATGCTGAAAGTTTTTAAACTTTGTATTTTGCAAAATGATGCCTTAGGATTTTAGCTTTTATATTTTTCATATCCTGTGTATATCCTTTAGTGTGTAATTCTAACTCCATATGGACTGTTAACTACCGTTCTCCCATTTTGGTCAGACAAAACAATTCCTCTCTAGGCCTGAAACTCAAGGACACCTTACTGTCTCAGGCCCCAAGATATGAGCTGGGGGGGG
>NW_008239762.1:813740-839084 GCF_000691975.1 Corvus brachyrhynchos
GTGACTTCGTTACCTGAAGCTGTAATTGGAGGATTAAGCCCCAATATGCTAATGGACCAAACTTATAAAAGTATGAAAACCCATGACCCCGTTGTCCCTTTTGGGTGTAGCCCCTGGGAGCTCTGACTGCTCTCATGTACCTGAAGGCCCTTCAATAAATATAACCACTTTTTATTCTCTTAATTTTGTCCAGCCTCTGTTTTTAGGTAGCCCCTAAAAGCATCAAAACCTACTTTTACATGGTATTTTCTTCTCCTTGCAATGTTGTGCCAGTTCTGATTTTGTCCCCTTTCATATTCACAGTCATTTCATGAATTGCTCTCATCCGCTGCTTAGTTTCAATTGCAGTTGCCGTTTTGGTGTCCCGCTAAGAGTTTCCAAATTGCTGTATCAGCTCTCAAAATAGTGGACAATCACTAGTCTGATTGAAAAAGGAATTGGAGCATTATTCACCATATTATTTAGGAAAAGACGAGCTACAGAACATGTGTTGAGGCAAATCCAACTCTGTCTCCTGCGGACGCCACAGAGCTGCATTTTGTAAGACTGTAATAGGTTGTTTATGCTCATTAACTTCAATATTTTATGCCATTCAGAATAAATCCAAAACCATTTGAGTTCAAAGTGGAACTGAGATGATGATTATTATTGTAATCTATAAATCTTTGAATCAGATTTTCCTTACATTTGGAAGTGCAACTTGGTTCTGTTTGCTTCTCAGTAATACATAAAATTAGACAAAATTAACTCACAAACATGTCTAAAAAAAAAAATGTCATGTTACAGGCAGTGGGTTGGATTTATCTCAATTAGCTTCAGCCGTCTACAAACTGAGGAAGATTTCAGCTCCATTTCATGTGCTCTCAATGGAGAATGCAGCCCTCCCATTTTAGCCATCTCCATTAAAAAGGGATCAATTCAGACCACTGGCACCTTCTAATTTTTCATTAACTGCAGAGGAAGGCTCCGAAATGTGAAGGATAAGAAACCTGTTTGGGTTTGGCTGAAAACCCTCCTGGAGAAACTTTCTAATCAGACAGCATTAACCTAGAGGAATATAAAAGTTTTCAGTAACTGTGAAGTCAAATGTGTTTGCAAAAGCAACTTTGCCAAATAGAAAACTGGTTTAGAAAATAACACACATGCATGATTCAAAGCAACAACTTGATATTTGCGGGCTGTCAGGCTCTAGCAGGAAAGGAGGAAGCTGGCTTCATTGGAAATGGTCTTCTCTACAAGGTTTGTCATCTTTCCTGGTGACTGCCACTCCTAATTTCCACATTGAACTGTACTCAATCAGACCATATAGCAAGTACATGGAAGTGTAATAGCTAAATCCTGTTAGAGTTTTTGCATGGGAGCAGTGAAGGAGGAGAGGTTTAAATACCAGCACTCTGGAAAAGAAAGATGTGAGGCAAAGTTCACTATGAATATGGAAGGAACAGCTTGATTGAAAATCATTTTTCAAAATAAATAATTGCAAAAATTAAGTATATTTGGGAATCATAACAATAATTTTCTTTTTTAGAGTGAGCCAGTAAAATTTTGCTGACAATTTGATACTTTGGATCTTTTTTTATTTGATGCTAAGCTTATGATAGATGGTGTGTGGTGTAGTGCAGTTCTGTGAATGCTGAAGCAAATGTTAACCCATTTTCATACTGGTTTCTTACTTTGAATGATCAGTCTCAGCTTGGCATTTAACTCAAATTCAGATTTTATAAATTTATTATTGATAGTAGTTGGTTCCAAAAGTCCAAATAAATGAGAAATTGTTGTGGTTTTTCAACCAGCATTGAAATTTTTCAGCTGTATTTGTCAAGTTTATGAAGGCTCATGTCTCTCTGGATTGAAGAAAGAATTGTGTGTGTCTTAGGAGCTCAATTATTGTCATGTATTTCTTTTTGAGTCCCAGGTGATGCACACTATATTTGTATGAGAAAAGAAGGAAAGCTCTTCAGGTTTGCTGCAGCTCATCATTTTGAGTGAGAGTTTTTTCTGATGATGCATGAAAGACATTTGTCATGTGCTGTTATTCATTGCTCATGGGTAATAACAACAGTACTTTGTATATGTGTAACTGTTTTGATTTAAACTTTCTCAAGTGCATTATATAATGGAAAAATACAAAAAAACCTGTCAAGACTTCTTTGACAGCACAATGTTCAGTCTCTAGCCATGGCCACATGCAGTTGCTGAAGTCTAACCTTAATCCATTGCAGTTCAGTTGCTGCCCGGGCCAGCTCATGACAATTTTGAAACCTTTTTCTCTTATAGTAATTTTTCTAATCTGCTCCCCAGCATTTTTAGCATCCACAGCATCCTGTAGCAGTAAGTAGATTCAGGGTTTAATTACACCCTCGGTGAACTCCCTCTCTTTTTTTTTTCCATCCTAAACTGGTCTAGTGCTAATGTCATTAACTGGTGAGTGGTTCCTGTGTTAGAACAATGAGTAACTGCTCCCCACCATTCATCCTCTCCACATCATTCATGTTTTTAAAACAGTTGCTCCCTGATTATAATTGAAATGGCTACAGCACAGATATATGGGATTTACTGTATCTTAAAGCCTTGTTCCATTTCCTTAATATATATAATAATACACATTTCTATCCAGGAAAACCCTTAAGGCTGGCTTTTCTTTATTTCAGCAGAGTAGTTTTCATTCTACCTCTGCTGAGTAAGGTACTGTTTACATGAGTACAAGTGGCAGGTAAAGTGGAAAGGAACAAGGTATACATGTGGCTTTTATGCTTGTACAGACCTTCTCAGGAGCTGGGAATAAAGAGCTACAAATAATTTACAGTTGAAAAGGCAAAAATAAGAACATTTGTAATAAATAATAATTTTTAGGTGATGTTCCTTTTATGTCAAAACAGCAGAATTTAAGGTATCTGCAACATGTATTGAGTCCAGAACAGAAAGAAATCCTTCAAATACATCTGTATAGCCCAGAGGCCACATAGACTGTTTGTGCAATTAAATAATGATTGGATTTCATAGCCTGTTTATTTACAGGGGATAAACAAGTGCATTTTTGCAATGTCTGTTATGAAAATCTTGCCTGTTTATGAATTAGTGTTGATTGGTTGTTTTTGGTTTTTGGTTCGTTTTGGTTTTTTTTTTCACTTGGTGTATGTAGGATCTGCCATCCAGAGTTAGGGTGATTTTCTTTCTTTTATGCTGTTTTAAAAAACAGTTTCTCAAACTGTAAAGTAAGTCTTGTGTTATGCAAAGAAATGACTATTGAAAAGCGAAGTGCACCCTTAGGTAGCATTCAAAAAAGCAATATAATAAGAAAAAGCATTTTTGCAACGCCTTGAAGGCCAAGTCTCTCTATATGTTAATAATAAATGCCCCAATTTCCCAGGCATACTATTTTTATAATATAGTTTTCCTGCCTTAGGTTTTATCTGAATAAATTATGCTCGCTATATGCTAAAATTGGAATAGTTTGGTAACAGCATGATTGGATATGTGATAATTTACAGCGTGTCATAGCTTTTCTCTGAAGCATGAGAATTGGTTTATCTGTGGTTGTCTGTGGCCTAATGGGATTAGCATTGTTTTTGTAAGTGTGAGCGCTTGTAATCTTCATACAACCTGGACTTTTGTGGTGTCAAAATGCTTATCCAGGGCTTTGGAATACCTGGAGAAAGCTTGAAGGGGCTACGCTGATAACAAGAGAGAGGAGTAGTGTTCTTATGCTAATGTCCCAATAAATTTTTCCTACTGCACACCAGAATTCATGTATTAATATCAAAATAGAATCATTCTCGGGCAGGCATTATTCTTTTTGCTTGCAGGGAAAATTTGGAATTCGCGGCATAAAGCCACCTATGGCACCATAGCACAGACCTTTTTTTGCAAGTCACCAGGAGCAGATTTGAATTCACTTAATGCAGGCTGCCTTTGGAGCTGGTTTTGCACTCCCTTTTTCCTGGTCCTTTAATCCAGCTGAGTGTGGGTGATGTTTCCTGCCCTGCCTTAGCATACTGTGTTTAGCTGGTTTTGTATGAAAAAGCCAAAAAAGTGTTAGTTGTTGCTTTCATGGTATTTTCATAACTTCTACTGTACCATGATTTAGCATGATTTTTAAAAAAATACTGAAGTCCTGTGTGGCTCTTTCACAGTTCTTAATGAAGCTGTGGAAAATTACAAAAAAGATCAAAGTAAGTCTTGTAACAAGGAAAACAAGAAAGGTGTTAAGGACTTTCATGTTTTAAAAATGCCATGAGATGGAATCTGTCTGGCAGTATCAGAAGTAATGCAGGCAACATGAAATGGTACAATTGGTGAGAAGTACAAAATCATAGCAGGAATCGCTAATGTGATAAACAGTATTGAGCAGTGATCTGTTTTTAGCCGTGTGTTTATGATATTTGTCCTCCTAATCTATCTTGCCTGGTTTGTCATATTCAAAATGGGTAACTGAGCCTTTCCTGAACTTCTGTCTTCCCCAGGCTCTCAATGTACTAAGGTTGTTCTGTCTTTATCCTACCATAGTGACAATCATTCACTTCAGAAAATTCACTGCAGAACTAGAAAAAGGGCAAAGGAAAGTAGTACCCAACTGACTTTTTGTCCTGTGGGTGAAGAAATATTCTTGACATGAACTGTTGCACAGAACAGTATTGTAAAATATGGGATTTGAGATGTGATGTTGGGCCAGTCTCTGGTGGAAGTTTACTGCATAAGAGGAGTTGGTCTTTTAGAAAGGAAAATTTAGCCAAGGGAGCAGTGAAAAGAACACATTCAAAGGGAGAAAAAGCATTAATTTAGCACAAAATCAAGGTCCTGGAAAACAACATTAATCAATACATCAAAGAAGATGAAAAGAAGGAATGCTTTGTCTTTGTGCAAATGTTAAGTGCCTGCAATAAATAAAAGTAATGAAATCCCTAATTTATAATACATTTGATCAGGTTGCTAATAATCTAGCCTAATGGGAAAATTCAAATGATTGAAAGGCTGAAAACATATTTAAATAGCACTGGGAGGGAAGAAGAGAAGTGGTGGCTTAAATATGTGGTATCTTTATGAATTAACTCTCTGGAATGATTCACAGCTCCACTATCTAATCGGTAATGTGTAAAATGCAGATCTAACTCACCATGTGCAGAAGGCCACCAGTAGAGAGCTACAGGCCAGTTCCTCCTGTAATGTGTAGGAAGAAAAATCACTGTTATGGGAGACTTCAATTACAGTGTTACTGGAATCACACTGCCTTCTAACAGTATTGTTTTTATTTCTTTTAAAAAAAGATATATATATATATATGATGTACATAAATGTAAATGATTTATCTCCTTCTATGAAATCAGATTTTGAGAGAATTCTGTGTTAGGCCTCATTTTCACAGATGAAGACAAAATTAGTGGTGGTTTAAGTACCAAAGGGAGTAATTAACCAAAGTACAAAAGAACTTGAGTTAGCTGAATTCTAAGCTGCTAGAATGAGTTTAGAAGATCTATGTGTGTATGTGATGTGCATAGATATGTCTGTGTGCTCAGGGCACTGAAGGGGCCGGCTTTGAGAATAATTGGGACACTGCTGTTCAAAAAGAGAACTCACTGAAAGCAAGGAATAAAAACAATAAACTAAAAACAAAAAGCCAAGGGTTAGTTGATTTTAATAAGTATGAATCAGAATCTAGAAATTGTAGACATCTACTGAGGAATGTGTGTGTGTAAACATACACATACACACATACATGTATCTATAATACACATGTATATGCATTATCTACGTCAAATATATTGTATATGTATATAAATACACCCTAAATAAATCAGTGGTGAGGTAGGATCAATGTTGTAAACTACTCTCTTTTCATTTGTACTAGACTTTTATATAGAAAAATAATATATAAATATATATAAATAAAACTAATTAATTGTAACTTTAAAGTATGATTACTTAATTAGTTATGAAAATGGAAAGTGTTTGAATGATGCCATAGGAATGAAAAATAGAAGAGTTTAAAAAGATAATTCTGGGTAAGTATTGATGTTCTGTATTTGGAAAAGGCAGCAGAAGAGCATGACAAGGTCTCATTAAAATTGTAACTAAGGATTCTTAATAATGGATAATAATGCTGGGCATTTTGCAGTCAACAAGTTTGAACTGAGAGTTTCTGAGAGTTATAAAAAATCTGTTTGAATAATTCTCTGAGTCATTGCTGTTGATTTTTTTTTTTTGTAGAGTGTTGGGGAAGTTCCAGATGATGAGAAGAAATCCAATGTTGTGCCAATAAAAGGCTAAATGGGAAGACCCAGATAATTATAAGTCTGTCAGCCTGACATTGGTCTCCGGGAAAATAATGGAATGGTTTCTAAAGGACTCAATTAATAAAGAATTAAACAAGGGAAATATAGTTATTACTAATCAGCATGGGTTTATAGAAAACAGACCATGTCAGATTAGCTTGGTGTCATTTTTATGGTATTACAAATTTGGCTGATGTAATGAAGTTCTGTAGGGCACTGACTGGGTACAAAGTATTGATGAAACCTATGTGCTTATTTAGCAGAGCGGAAGCAAAATGGGTAAATTCAGAGCTGTATGGTTAACAGCATAGGAATTGGTTTTTTGCTGCTTACAGTGAAGAACAATGTACCTTGAAAACAGACATGGGTCTATTTTCTGTTGAGCCAGAGCCTGTACTTCGCACACAGCTCTATCTCCCTGGAGCATGATGTATCCCACTATTCTTCTAAAAGTAATGAGCACAATCAATTACTGGTAAAAGCCATCTGGATCCGATGGCAAACTGTGAGCAGTGTGTTTGGATGCTGTCTGATAGAAAGATTGCAGGTAGACAGAAGGGTGAGAAGCATAGGTGAAGACTGAAGGGGTATAAGGATGGTACGTGACAACAGAAACATCTTTTGATTCTTTTCTCATTTTATGTTTCTCTTTGGTTGACCAGCTGGGTCCTTTTGTTGATTTGTTTGAGGCTGCCAGTTAATGGGTAGAGCACCCAGCACGGTCAAGTGCTACGTGGTACTTCCTAGAAATGGGAACTGTGATGAAGTAATTCTCTTATTGCAACCTCTACTGTCAGAAAAAAACTACACAAAGGCTAAAAGAGAACAATTTGTAGTTAGCATGTATGAAGACAAAATTTAACAACCGTTTTTACTGAGTTCTACTACAATTTTTTCAATCTCTTCTTATATAAATCATTGGCTTTGCTTCCCAAGAGTTGATTCATTAAAAGTGGATCAGAGTATTTTCTTTTATATTGGTTGGTTGTTAGAGCTTCCTGGAAACATTAATTTCTGTTCTTATGAGAATTCAGATCTTGAAGATAGAGCTGAGAATAGAAGGAAACCTTCCAGATTTCTATCAGCCATGATTGATGAAGAGTTGCTGAGCAAAGCTGCAAGAAATTTCCATACATTCGTCTTGCCCACAAGTTTTATGGGAAGTCCAACTGTATTCCTGGAGAACTTTCATAGGAGTGAGGTGAGGCTCTCCATTAGACAAATCACCTAAAGACCACTTTAGACAGCTCATTTCTCATCGTGATGTCAATTGGGTTTTATTAATGCTTCATGCAGAAGTGGAGAACATAGGAATTTTTGAAGTTGGGTCAGCTCTTAATGAGCTGTAAATAGGGCTTATCTAAATACACTGTAGTTGCTTGAATAATTAATTTTGAATAACTGACTTCATGTTTCTTTTAGATTATTTTTTCTTTTTGCATTTATAATCTATTGACATGCAAATTGTTAAGTCTAAGTAAATAAACATTACATGGTAGAATTCATCCAGGGGAAATAATTTATCCTGAAGTCAGTATTTTATCCTCAGACAATATTCTGTGGGCATATACATTCATAAAAATGCCATGCGTGGAAAAGATCTGGATATCCCTGTGGAGATTCATGATGCTTAAAACATTTTTTATAACTTCATGAATTTCTTTCAGAACAAATGAGCAAAAGAAATACAAAAAGGTGATATACTTCTATTGAAAACATGGTAATTTTCTAGTTGAGATGAACAGAAGTACATTAGATTTTAAATTTCTGCAAATTTTAACATTAGGTACTGCAGGAATTACTGCGAAAACTCCAGTGCCAACTTTAATGTGTAGCTTGATACTATTGCTCATTTATGTAGATGTATTAATTACAGTTTTAGTCCTGATTTCTCTAAAAGGCTTTTGCTAACAGGTTTTGAATCCATTTTTAAAAAGTGTGCAAGGTGAGAAAAGTCTGAAAGTAATTTTGGATTTGAAAAGGCTTTTGTGTCATTTTTTATTAAAGGCAGGAGGTACAGAGGAGTCTGTTCCCTTGTGCATAAATAATGAGGGCTCCTACTCTCCCCCTGAGTTACAGCAATTAGGGCTTTTGTAAAATTGTTCAGATGCAGCAGTGAATGAACAGTCATTGAAACTGAAGGACATGACAACCAAAACTGAGAGAAGAGCTTGAAGTCATGGGTAATTCAGTATGACAGAATACCAGAATACCACTGAGGCCAAGGGCATGATTAAAGAAAAATAAGTGTCTCTGCCTTTAGATCTGCAATTACAGGAGATGAAATATGAAAATGGAAGGGAGTAAACGCCCTCCTCCCCCCATTCTTTAAATAAATTTAAAACCAAAAAATGTAGATAGGAGGAATAAGAAATTTTCTTAGAAAATGGTTATTTTTCTAGCATCTTTAATGAAATGGTTTTAATGACCTGGAAAAGATCTTCTAGTATTGGTGACAAGATATTAAATGAGAGGTATCGTTGGTCTGTCCTGATGTGTTTGTCCTTCTCTCCCTTAATTTATTTGGAAGATAAGTAGAGGATTTTCAGAAAATTTATAAAACACATAGAATTTGCAATTACAACCAAGAAAAATTTGCATTTAACTTTGCAGTTTATGTTAATAAACTTGTCAATGCCAATGTAGATTATTGACTTTTAAAATAGCTAAAATATGTGTGCAGCTTTTAGAGTGCTACTAAAACCTTGGTCATGCAAAAAAAATCTGCATCTCCAAATAAATAAAGTTTAAAAATTCCAAGTTTTATGTAACTGTAGTATGAGGTCATCTGGTAGTGGTTAATCTGGTCAAACTCAGGTGCAATCCTAAATGTAATACATATTTTTCTGGATTTCACATATGGAAAATTTGGCAGCCCAATATGGAGACAATTTTACAAGACAGTGGGACCAAAATTGGGTATAGTTTTTCTGAAAATTGTTTCCAAAAATAAATATATCAGAGGTGTGGGGATGTTCATGCAAAGACAGGCATCAGCTTTTGTCAAAACAATGTAATGTTCTAAGTTGATTTAGTGATGGTTATAATCAGCAGTAAATTATAATCATGCTAAATGATCAGGTTTAGTATGTGTAAGTGCAACATAGAGCAGAAGATATTGCAGGTGTTTGTAAAGTGAATAAAGTACTCTGATAGATTAAAAATGCAGTGCTCAAAGTTTGAAGTGTAATTTTTTTCTCTCTCTTTTATTTTAGTATATTTTTAATAGCTGTCTGGATTTTTTTTTAAAAAAAGACAAACCTGGCATTATAATTTGGGGATCTGTTTCAGTAGAGTGTAGTGATTATGTGTGTGTGTGTCTGGAAACTGTGGGAATAAAGGATCATACTGTTTTAGAAATCAAAATACAGAATTATGCTCTTAATGGTGGAGACACGGCAGAGAGGAGTTAGAAGCATTGCTGAAGGCAATTATCTAGAGACTTGCTAAACTCACTGCACTGTTCATATTAAATATACTAATTCCCCAGGCACTAACTCAGCTCAGGGAAGTTTCCTAGGCTTTTCTATATTAATACTGTTAAGAGGAAAGGCAGGGAAGCCAGGTTCGTTTGGGAGGCTAATTGGAACAGAACGAAGAGAGTGGAAAAAATAGCTTCATTTTCTGTTTGTAGAGGATTGAAGACCTTTGTTCTTTCAACTTCTGTGTGAGAGAAGGGAGAGAACTTTCCAAAAACATGAGAACCCCAGTTCTGAATACAGGGTTTTGCATTGTGGTGACTGGGTATACAATGAATGGCCAGTGGTCCTTATCCCAAGAATCCTTATCCCAAGGATCCTTTTGCTGAGCAGGGATTAGCATGCTGTCTCCTCTTCCTTTTGGACATTGGCATCCTCCCTTTTGTCTTTCTCCTGCTCCCAGTTGTTGCACTTCTGCATTTCCTTTTTGATTGCGTATTTGTATTTGCCTGTCTTTTTTTATTTCACTGTGCCCGAGCATTTGGAAACTACACGGGTATTTGCCATCTTAGTATCTCTCATTTTATTGCTGCGTGGATTGCTTTGGTTTTGGCCGGTCTGGTTTTTTCCCCCTCTACTCTCACACATCTGGAGGAAAGAAAGGGCTTCCCAGAGAGTTTCTGGGAGTTTTGCTAAGAGTTTTCTACCCTATAAATGGATGAAACAGGGTCTGCCTGAGCACTGTTAATTTTCTTCTGGTCCCAGCTGTGGTCTGTAGCTTTTACAGTAGAGACTCTGCAGTGCCCAGCTCAAATGCATATGCACAAAGCAAACCACCAGAGCAGTGCTGCTTTACTGAAGGATCTTTTGTCTTGTGAGAAAACTGCAGTTTCAAAGACTTGATGAAGTACAAGGCTGCATTTGTTCTGTGGATAGTCTTTTCCTCCTCCAGAGTGCTGAAACACTGAAAGCATACTTGTTGGTCTAGGCCTACCTTGTCTGCAAGTGTCTCATGTAAAATAGCTCAAATATGACTATGTATAAAAATACACATTATATGTGAGCCTGTTAAAACCTTTAAGAAAAGTGACATATGAATAATGATATATTTTCTCTCTACTGTTACCTGGCATTTAGATTTATTTGGCTGATGCTACTTGCCTTTATCCATGTTGTCCTAGTGCCTAGGAGCCAAACAGGTTTGATTTGTGCTGGCACAAACAGTGTATGAAGAGTAGGTGGAGTGGATCACTGCAGTCAGTAAGAGAAAGGGAACATCAGCCTTAACTCCTTACCAGTGCTAGAAACTTTGGGATCACAGTTTTTCTGAAAGCAGAAAATGTTATTCTCAAACTTCAGAACTTAAATCCATTTATTAATGTTGACTCTGAATAATACTCTGGTTTAGCTAGTTTCAGTTGCATACTTTCTGGGGTCTGCAAGTAACACTAAAACCAAGCAATAAGTATGGGTGTCGTTCAGTGAAATATAATGCTGGACAGCAGTTGGACATTGAAAAACTCCTTTATGTTTGTTATGAAGATATTGAGGTTTTGTTAAAAGAAAGCATCTAATGAAAACGTGTTACAGGCTAGAAGGTTGGATTTGGTAAAAAAAGGGTTTTTTTCTGCAAAGCATAAACACAGTGTAATTTAGGATTCATAAAATCCTTGGAATTTTACTTCAAAGTACAGTTAAGCCCTTGATGCAACTCTCACCTTAGAAGTCAGAATCCAGAATTGTCATTTAGATTCAGTATCTGTATTTAAAATTGCCTAATATGGTTAGTTGCTTGGCATGGCATTATAATTGAGGTATTTAATAAACTGTTTAAGTACTATTCTTTTTATCCATACAGTTTCTTTGTGAGGCTGAGTTTTAAGGCCTGAAGTCTTAACAAATTAATCAGCTTTCCACAGCAAAGCAAACACAATTTCCTCCCTTGCATATTTTAAGTAATCCAGGCTTGGGGGCAGGGCCCAGTCTTTGGGGATGGTGGCTTCTTTTAATTCCTCCATAATTCTAAATCCTCAAAATTAGAGATGAGGAGCAGAACAAGAAACATTGCAATGCACAGTGTTTTCCTCCCTCCTTTATTATTCTGTGAAAAGGTAGTGCAAACAAGAGGCTTTCTGCTGCGATGCTCTGGAGTTGTGCATTGGGGTACAGTTTGGAGATTTATCACTGCGCAGGTGAAAATAAATTCCTGTGAAAAGTGTGTAACCTTTGCTTCTCATTGACTGTTTTTGTATAGATAATTTCTTTAGCTCTGTTGTCCCCAAGCATCTGAAGCTCAAGCTTCCGTGAGTCAGAGACATTTCCCTGCGCCACACTCAGATAAGCATGGTTGTATGCATGGAAGAAATTAACTGGTGAATCTATTACTTGTAATATTTTCTTTCCTCTGTGTGGTAATTTCTTTTACTGAGACAGAGACATTTTTGATAAGACAGTGGCAACCAGATATGCTGAATGTGTTTGTCCATAGCTGCAAGAAGATGAACTTCATGAAACCAACTAAGCAAGGCAAAAAATATTTCTTTGGTAACTTTTTGAAATAATACTTATATACCTGCACCCTAGAGTATTTTAAATTGCGTTGTTATTAGATTTCTTTCTGGACAAAGACCGCTCATACTGATGCCTTTTGCTGGTCTTAAAATCAAGAATCAAACATGGTTAGAAGGGAAAAGAGGTTTTACCTTGGTATTTATTTTAAGGATCCTTAGGTGCACCACATCCAGTTCGAATGCACCTCCATGCACACTGCAAAATGCACACCCCCAAAAGATCTGGTATAACATTATAGGTTTTACTAATTAGCATATCTATCAAAGATTCCCCACTGAGAGGCTCAAGTGAGCCCCCCTCCCCAAGGAACCCTCTCCTGGATGGTTCTATCTTAGTTTACAGAATGTGTTCTGGAGAGGACCTTGGGGTCTGGGGCACACTGATCCCTAGCTACGAAGCTTCTAAAATGTTTGGTCTCTCAGCTTGACAAACAAGTCCAAGAATGTAGGCAAAAAGCACTAAGAATACAGAAGTTATAAAAGGTATAAAAGGGGTATAAAAGAAAAGGCAAAAAAATCATCATGGCATCAGTATATGCCCTAGGGATCTGATCTTGCAAGCAGGTAAATGGTGGTATCCCTATGAGCGATCTCAGTAAGATGGGTGCCCAGCAGTGCAGGGATCAGTCCCTGGGATCCTTAGCAGCTGGATGCCGATCTACACTTCAGCTATAGCCACAATCTCTTGCTATTAAATAGAACTGTGTGAGTCTGAATAGGTTGCAATTAATTCATAGTGCTGGAGCCTGATCACCAAGATGAAATTCAGCCATCCTAATTGTTTCTGAGCTCTAATTTATACTCTGTATGCCTGTAACATTTTACTTTGATTACAAGGCTTTGCATCTTCTTTGCAGTGCCAAAAATTGCCTTTCACCATGTGCTTTGAGTGTTCCACTATATATCTCCTCTGCTTTGGTTTTGAGAATTGGAGTGAAAGGCAACTTCATCCTTCATCTGTAGTAGACTTATGATTAGATTTTAATGCAGTGTCAGGTGTCTTTTGAACATCAGCAGATCCATCAGTGTGCTCCTGGTTGAGGACAGAAATAAAGGTCTTCAGTTTTCAGTTGGAGAGTTGTGCCTTTAAATACCTCTTGTTCAGTCTGGAATAGGGGTGACCTAATTGCAGCCTCCCATTATCTGAAGGGGCTGTGAGAAACAGAGAGAGAGGGACTATTTACAAGAGCATGTAGTGGTAGGACAAGAGGGAATGGATTCAAACTGAAAGAAGGCAGGGTTAGATGGGATATTGGGAAGAATTTCTCCCCTGTGAGGGCACTGAGGCCCTGGCACAGGTTGCCCAGAGAAGCTGTGGCTGCCCCATCCCTGGAAGTGTCCAAGGCCAGGTTGGATGGGGCTCGCAGCAACCTGGGCTAGTGAAAGATGTCCCAGCCCATGGCAGGGGGGTGGAAGCAAAATTGTCTTTGAGCCCTTTCCAGCCCAGGCCATTCTATGATTCTGTGATTCTACTTCTCTTATGTTTGAAATGAAAAGATTTTATATATTGAACTTTCTATGAGACAAACAGTAGAATCTCAGCTGTTTCTGAGATTACAGGATACATAATTGTCTCCTATTAATTTCCATTAACAAAGACAGAAACGTTGCTCTCTTGACTGAACTGCCATTCACACTTGTCCTCCAAGCCCCAGTTCTTTCTGAAACATGCAGGCTCTTTTTTATATAAACCTGTACTTTGGTAGTACCTCTGCAGTATTATTTGTGGGCTTGGAGGAGGGTGTTCACAGCATTTGAAAGAACTGGGAAAGCAGTTAGATTAATTTGTAGTCGCTATTGTTGAAGTGGATATAGATTGGATTTAGCATTTCAATGCTCTGTAGTTTTTCCCTGTGGCACTTAAACAGTAGGTGAGAAATCAATGTCAAGTGTTCTGCTGAATTACTTACACAAACAGAAAATGGTATTTGAGCTGATAACTTTAGCCTGGATCTGGTTGAGCAAGAAACAGTTAAAAATTGCCATTGAGCCAAAAAATGGGAATCTGAAGTGTGGATACCTGACCCGAATGCTCTGAAACACAGAGGGAATAGATGGAAAGGGTATTGTTCCATGCAACTGGGATGAGCACCTGCCTTCTGCCTGAGGAACAGGGAGTGGGCCTGAGAGGGAAGTTTGTGTCAGTCAGTCAAGTCTTTGCAGAGCAGCATCTTTGAGCAATCCAAGCATTGCATAACTCGTATTTTAAACATAGAGTAATGTGCTTTTACAAGTAAATACTACTGCAAAATTTTTAAATTAATTTAGCTGCCAAGATTTGCAGTTCTGAGTTAAAAACATGGATGTGAGTTTATACTTGAGATTTTAGCAGTTAGAAATATGCTGTTGGAGGTGGTTATTATTGCATTCATAAGCCAAGATAAATATTATATAAAACAAAAGACAGAAGATCTTGGGAAGGATCACCTGCAAATTTTTGCTGTATATGGGCATTAATATATTTATTGCAAAATGGAAGTGGATATTGTATTCAAGCAAAATTTTAACATGACATATTAAGCATTTTCCCCAGGTAAGACCAGGCATTTACTAGTCAGAGGCTTTACCAGTCTCGGGAAAAAATCATCTATGCTCAGCTGGCTGTTGAAAGAAAATAACCCCAGTTGCAAGGGGTATCAGGACATGGTTCTACAATTCTTATTTTGAGACAAGTGTTGTCTTCTAGATTTTTTTTGTGTTGTTAGGTCAAGAAGAGTTGTTGTGGGTTGCCAGAAATATTTTTAACAGACTTCCAAAGTGAAAATTAAATACATGGGTGGACTAAGCTGTCTATAAATAGAAAATCTAATGTATTCAGTGCTCTAAAATATTTTGTCTGGCTGGCAGCTACTGCTCCAGAAATGTGTGGGTGTTCTGTAGGTCCTTCACGTTACAGACACTCAAGAGAATCAAAAATACTGCCTCATCTCAGGCTTGCTAAGGCAACTGAATCCTGTTATGTGTTAAAAAAATAGTAAGTTTTTCCTCAAGGCAGAGAACCATCTAAGTGTTTTCATTAGCTGTTCATTACACACAATTTAAAGGCAATAATTAATGCCTGACCATAAGTATTACACCTGATTATTTCCGATACAGCAATAAAATGCCAATAAGGGTGTTTGAAAATGTAAAACATGTATGATAAAGCAGACTGTTTAAACTGGAGGTCTGTTTCATCATATGCAACTAGCAAATGCTACTTTTTGTAGACTGCTGTTTTCCCAATGTACTTTGAATGAATATGAGTTTTACTGATTTCTCAGAGTATATGCTGCATATAAAGCAGCCTTGGTTAATCATCATTAGAACATGAATATGGCATTAAAGTACTTTCTAAGTACTTCTTATAGCTTTTCTGCATCTTCCAGAAAACTTGTGGTGTTAGCAGAGGTGTAATTATTTCAAGATCAGATGCAGAAAAACAGGGGTAAATATTCTGTAGTTAAAGACCTTAAAATGTTTTTCATAAGGTGCTTCTTGTACATTACTGAGAATTGCTCAGATACATTTTTAAGTTCTTTAAGGATGATGAAATCAGGGTGATGGAAAAATGCTTTCTCTATGTATCATTTGTATTCCTTCTGAATTTGCTACATTATTTATGATGCAGTCTTGATATTATGGTGATCTTATATGTGAGGAAGTCTGACATTGTAAATTCAATGAAGATTTACCTGCCTTGAAAAATAGATGAGTAAATGAGTATTCTTAGTCATAAATGTATTATATATAATCATAGCAAACCAGACATTTCATGAAATGGTGTTCAGTGATTCTGAAGTACTCCCTTTGACTTGACTTGAGCAAAAAAATTTACATGTGTCTCACCTTGACAATGTAGAGAACTCTTAAAACCTTGTACAGAGGCAGGAATATGTCAAAGATGGATATGTAGTGTTTTTTTAGTGATTCTCTGGTTTTCATGTGCATTCTTAAAATGGGAAATTTATTATACCCATTCTCATCTAAAAGGCAGCAGTGAAACACTTTGTGAACTTTGCTGCAGGTGGTGGAAATGTGCTTGTCATAGGTTAGCAAGCATAGTCCCGGAAGGGACGTCCTTGCTAAGGGGTGCTTACAGTTTCCTCCGGGAACTGATAGAACCTATCAGCTGGCCAGTTTGGATATGGACAATTCTCTAAGCCACTTAAAGTTGTGATCACCTCTGTGATCCACATTTAAGAATAGGCAAACTCCCCCTCCAAGCTCTCTCTCGTTTCCGGCGCTGGCACAGGTGGCTGCGGGGCCCGAGCAGGGCCCAGCGGGCAGCCGGAGCGTCTTGGCTCTCCCCCCTCTCCACTGCGATAAGAAAAATTCAACATTCCAGCTGCAAAGCTGCAAGGCCGAGGTGAGATTAACCCTTTTTATTGCTGTGAAGAGCTGAAAACCTGAGGGAAGAGAGAGAGGAGATGCTTAAAGCTGAAATTCTGTTGTGAAGCTATGATATATCAGAGTATCCTGTTGTAATTTCATGAAGATATGGGGGGTGGAGTGTTCAACTCGTGAGCAGAAGCACCTGCGCTGAGATAGGCAGATGCTGACGCAGCTGTAATTTCATGAGAAGTTTGGACAGGGAGAGATTGACCAGATGAGGACTTTTGCTCCAAATGGGAAAGGAGAAAACCTCAGTCCCTAGAGATGAACCAGATGAGGACTTTTGCTCCAAACGGGAAAGGAGAAAACCTCAGTCCCTAGAGATGAACCAGATGAGGACTTTTGCTCCAAATGGGAAAGGAGAAAACCTCAGTTCCTAGAGATGCTCCCAGAGATAGTCCTAACGATGAAGATGATGAAGACCCTTTGCTCCCAGGGAAGGAGAAGGGCCTCTGTTTTTGTTTCTGAACGGCTCAACCTTAAAATTGTACCCCAAAAAACTTCAAGAGTGGACCCTCGAAAGCAGTTGCGGGAAAAGCTGCAAGTCGGGGGAAAGGACTCACACGCAGGCAGAGAGACTCCTCTTCCTAAATGGACTGAACAATATTTGGAAGTGGGCGGCTGTCTCGTTGTGATACTGTTTTCATAGCATGAGCAAGAAGAGACTTCTCTTTCTAAATGGACTGAACAAGGTTATTATGGAAGTGGTAAACAGACTGAACATCTTAAGGGTTGTCTTTTCACATTGTCAGTGGGAGAAGGGAGGAAGGTGGGGGGAGGAGGAGAGTTCTGAAGGTGGTATAATTTTTTTTTCTTCTTTTAGGTCTGTTAATAAACTTCTTTATATTCTTTCAAGTTTGGTGCCTGCTTTGCATTTCTCCTAATTCTTATCTCACGGCAGATAAACAGTAATGAGTATTTTGGACCAAACCACTACACTAAATTGGTGTTTCCGCCCGGTTACAAACCGAACCCGCGACAGTGCTAAACACCAACTCTCTGTATACTGCATTTCCAATTAAAGTTATTTTCAGTACACATACAGAACTTGGAGAACCAGTGTCAAAACACAAGGATGGATCAAAATGCCTTAAACTTGGGAAAAGTGCTGTATAAAATATCAAAAGGAGAAATAATACATCAAATGTGTCTCTGAGGGCTGTGGCAATACACAGCATCTGACATGAGATCGGTATTTCTCCCAAGTATCCTAGACAGCTAAGCACCATTTCATATCTCTCCTGTCACGTTACCTTTTTCCTGACCAAGAAACAGGTCACATTGCGTGTGAGTGATTCCAGTTTCACTCTCTGGGCTGCTGAGCACTGACGCTTTCACACTGTAAAGCACTCAAGAATATTTTGCTTCATGGTCTTGTGAGGGCAAAGGGATATGGTAATTCTTTCTGTGGTGTGGGTCTTGGCTGTTGTAAATGGAAGCAAACTCTGATGCTCTGCAAGTGCTTTTTGAAATGCTTATTGGTATTATAGTGCTGAAATATTATAACACTGATGGTATGAACATGTATTAATGTTCATATTTTCACAAAGGTTATAACTGCCTTTGATTTGAATGCCTTTGGTAATGTTAGTTCATTCCTTTTGACGAAGGTAGTACCAGGAGCCTTTGTAGAAGAGTCAACTTTTGGTACCTACCAGGGAGCCTGTATTTAGTACATTTTCAATGTTTATAGTGGGAGGAAAAAAGAAGCGGGGGGGGAAGTTAAAAGTAAGAAGCACTAACAAGAAATTATTCCTAATCATATTGCTATTCCTGAGGCATAACAGAAGAATTCTGGAAAAATCAAATTGCAGGATGCAAACCTCGGGTGTCAGCTTGTCACTATGTTACATTTAAAGTGGTTATTAAAATCATTATGCTATCAACCTGTGAAGTTTGGGCACACCAAATATAGCAACCTGCTTAATTGCTCGGTATTTTGCAGTGAGTGAAAGAAAAGCAGAAAGGAAGGTGGGAGTGGAGAGAACGGTGTGTTTTCAAGGTACCCTAAAAGGCCACTTTTCCTGTGGAGTAAATTATGCATTTGTTGTTCAATAAGACTTTAGTCTTTGAATATAAAATATTTTATTAGAAATGCAGCTGCCTGCCTGTCTACATAGCTTAGAAATGGTTTTATTGAGATCTTCCAACAATGCAGCACAACGCATATTGACATGACTTGGTAGCTCTAATCATGTTATCGACACTGCTCTTCTCTTGGGAAATGAGATTAAAATGAACTGATATTGCCAAAACCAGTGTCTAGAATACGTATGGTCAGGTGTCAAAGTCTAATTTCCCATGGGAGTAAAGCTGGAGAAACTCAGCTGAACTTACTTCAGGTTTATATTTGTATAAGGAGCAACTGGATTCTTGATTATCATACTAGAGACTTGGCTGTGAAAGGCTGAAGTGTGATTCTAGGATAAAACAGTAAATGACAACATTGCTGCAGTAACTACATAAAGCTGGCAATGCAAATGTAAATTTGGGGATGGGAAAAAAAAGATAAAAATCCCAAATTTTCAGCCAATTAGTTTTGAAGAGCACATTGACTCCAAATTGTGTGTTGTCTCCATAAAAGTGAAAAATGAGGCAAGAAAAGTAATTTCTCCAAATACCATAAAGTGTATTTACTTTATTTCTTTTTATTGTTTGTCTCCATTTCTTTAAAACTGGGATTTTTTTTCCCTTGTCCTGCACCAGGCATAACATAAGGCTGATGATGGAGAACCTACCGAGGCTCAGTTGAGATGTGGTAACTTCACCACACAGCAGCTGATGGCACTGCATTCAATGAACCTGCACAAATACTGACTTTTCAAGGTGCCATTCAGATTCTGTTTTGGTTAAGAACTGGAGGGCAGTCAGTCTTTCTTGCTTACATGTTATGTTTCTAGATTTAAAAAGTTGCAGAAAATTTAGCTGCAAACACCGAAATAATTTATTGAGCATATTTCTGCAGTCTGTGAATGTAATCCATCGCAAATTCTCCTATGCACAAAAAATTGAGGAAAGAAAATATAAACCTGATCTCCTTTTTCTCAAATCTAATTTAAGGAGCATTGAGAAATGTGACTGGAGGTTAGCGTTCACAATTTTTTTTAGTTCTGACTGGCAATTCTTGCCGTGTCACAATATGATTCATTATGAGAAGTGCGTACTCTTTGGTAAAACATACGAGTTGAAGAACATGTGCATCATATCCTCTTCTGAGGATAATTTCTTGAAGAGAATGTAGTTTTCCTCTGTTGGAAGTGTCTGCATGTGCTCCCTCCTTCCATCTGGTCGTGGAAGTTGCTGGCAATGGCGCTGTGGATACATCTGCAGATGTGAAGTGTTTGTTTGAAGAATGGAAGCTGATATTGCATTAATTAGCACAGCTATTACCAATGTCATTAGAGTTACACGTGCACTGGGAAATTCAGGCACGCTGTCTGGTAGGGAAGTATGTGGTATCACCGCTATTGTTTCATGTCTCCCTTCTTGCCAGTAGGTTGGTCTGGGACGAGAATACAATTAGGGATCCTATAGAGTATGAAATATCTACTTCCTTCTTTCTGTTCCTTGTTTTTTGTTTGGTTATTTTTAAAAATTGAGATATTATTCTTTTCACTAAAGGCATTATTTTTTCCTGTAAGACTTTCTAGTAGAGTTGTAATTATTAGTTGTACATTTCTTACAAGGAAATTTGATGTACTAACACATAGAAGAGTTTTGCTCTCCTATGAATTAATTATTTAATTTTGGGTTGTCTCTATTTAGAACTAGTTAGCACATACGTATAGAAGTTATTAATATGCTCACTCATCCAAAATAATTTTTCTGGATACTCTCCCTACTGTGATATGCCACCATAATTAATTCAAGCACATGTTCAGAAGACTCATGTTCTTATTTGAAGCTAATAAGATACTTGTAACATAAACATAAACTCTTTTCACCTGGAAATTCTGTCCTTTGTTGGCATCTCACTCTTGAAGGCAAACTGTCCTTTTCCGTGTGTTTGTTCAGTCCTGATCCCAATGGATGGACCTTACTGGCATTCCGTTGTTACATCAATTTAGATGTAAAATATTGTCATTACGGAAGTGACTGAAGTAGCAGACTTTTCTTATAAAATCTCAAAGTCAGCCCACAATGAATTTTAGCATTTGCCTTATGACATCCATTTAAGAAAACTGATTTGCAGCTTCTCTGAGTAGCTGTCAGAGATAAAACTTTCCCTTTATCTCTCAGCTGATACGAAGCTCCAGTCTAATACAAAAATCATGTGAAGATTATAATTATACAGAAGCAAATAACTGAAAAAATTGCCCTTCTTCTTTCGAAGGAAGGAAAAAAAAAAATCCAGGTTTTGAAAAACTGGTCTAGTGGAAGAGGTGTCTGTGCCGGGGATTGGAATGAGTTGATCTTTAAGGTCCCTTCCAACCCAAACCATTTTCTCATTCTAACATGTGCCATGTTTATGTTGTTTTAATTAGTTTCAAGCTTCATTTATATTAGTTGTTCAGATTGTACCTATAAAATCACATAAACTGTTAGAGCCGGCAGGGTTACCTTTTTGTTTCTGTGAAATAAACGCGGAGTAGAAGGGCATGGCTGAACTGAGCAGGGGTGGAAGTTGCTTGGGAAACAATAGGCAGTGCTGCAGAGGCAATAAAAGACAGGGCTTTGTTGGTATGGCATGTTTGATTATATGAATTTATAAATTTATTGAGAAAAAGTTCAAATTCACTTTCAAGTCAATGGTTCAGAAAAGAGTGGCCAGTGTGTTGGTGGGTGGGTGCCTGAGGGCTCTCTATCTCTGGGTTCCTCAGTGCCTTCTGAAGGCTCTTTTGTAGGAATCCAATTATATGTTGAGGCCTGTTTACTTGCAGTGCCATGCTGATTCTCACCCAAATGTATTGAATGTAGCATCTTCTGCACTATTCTTTGCCTTTACTCCTTGTGGTGGTGCTTCTTAAAGGTGCTGGGAAAGGGAGAAAGAAAAGGGACAGCAAATTATCTGTTTCCTTTTGCCACTTATTTTATCTTCTCAAGTTTGGCTTTATCAGCTGTAATTTGATAGTCATGAAGTATCTAAAAACCAGTTTGCTTTGGAGTAATAAATGTTCTTACAGTAAACTATTCCTTTAGATTGAGCTTTCAAGGTGCTCGCTCAGCCTCTCTTGAGCTTTGGTTACAAATACAAGTACTGAATAAGTGTCTAAGGTGAGCAGTAGTTTCTGAAGTGCAAGTGTGGCTGTCGGAGGCAAATAGCCCAAGCTAATTATGTGCATCAGTCTCCTCCAATGCACTTGACCCTGACACATTTTGGAGCAGGCAGGTCCTCCTTATTTCATCACTGCCATAGTTAAAGACAGTGGCCTGTTGTCTTGTTTCTTGCTCAGGTCAAACATGTCAATGGAGTGGGACATCAGCATGGTCAGATCTAAATTGCTTGCTGCACCAATTTCTAGCTGTATTGTAGTTTATTATCAAATCTGGTTTCCTTGCAGGTGTAAAAGACGTGGTGTCGGGGGAGCAGAGAGGAAAAAACATGGTGAGGAGTTAAGTTTTCAGCCAGTTGATTACTGATCTGAATTTCCAGACCAGGGAGAGCTGTGTAGGCATGGATTGCAAAACTCTGCCATTTATTGACTGAATTCACTGGTTTAGAATAGAGTTATTTTCACCAGTTTTGTGTAAGAAATGTTGATGCAGTAATACAGACATTCAGTACTTCTATGGAAACACAAAATGTCTTTTCAGAAATATTTCAGAAAAATATCAGCATTTCAAGACAGTCACATCTTTTAAAATAGACTGTTGAGCAGGTTCCATGAGCTCCTGTGGGAGCTCTCCACACAGAAATCTGCTGAACAGTATCAGTTGTTCCTTTTGTCTGACTATAGACTGGTGCTATATTTGTATATAATGTTAAAGCTCCCAAAACTGCAGCTTTTGTCCCAAATACGTAATATCACATTTTAAACAATAAAAGGGACTGCATATTGAGTCTTAAGGTTGCCTTCAGAAAGTTAAACTCTCATAAGTCTTAGCTTGCTTACAGTTTTTGTGATCATCAAGTTGCAGGAGGGTATTATTGACCAAAAGGCTGTTCGTGTGTTCGGGTGGGGCAGTCTTGCAGAAATTAAATGTTTTGTTCCAGATACTTCCTTCATATTTAGACAAAGAAATGAGCAAGAAATTGTACCTGAAAATGGGGATATCATCTCTAGTTCCCTGAAACTGAGCTTTCACATCTTCACTAACTAACTTTAAGGTCTCAGCTTTCCCTGAAAGATCTTGTTCTAACAGGTTAGATTATATAATTCAGAAAAAATTTGCTTCCTAACATAAAAGCTATGCAAACTCCTAAACAGAATTTCATACATACAGAGCTGAGAGGAAAATGCAAACATTTTAAGTTTGGTAATTCAACACATCCTGTTGATGGAGAGTTTAGAGGGATTTTTTTTACTTTGATGTATTACTGATTTTATCAGTCTCAATCAAATCTGTGAATTATATGCTAAAGAAAGTTAGTATCTGTAGTTCATCAGCACTTTTCTAAACCTAACTCAGTCTGTTCTCTTCTCTTGAGAAGGTTTTCTCTGCCATTCAAAAGGGACTGAATCTGTGCTCTGCCAAACACCTGGAATAGGCGGCAGCTGAGAGAAGAGCCCTTAGTTCTCCCCTGTTACCTGGATATAAATGGCAAGGAAAAATCAGCTTCAATGGGCTTTAGAAACATGTATGAAATGAGAGGAGAAAGATTTCCAGGAGACCTCCTTTATTAGTTTGGTTTGTGTTTCAGAAAAGCTGCCTGAGAGCCCACCCCTGTACAGGCCCTGGGAAGGCAGCTCATTTTTGTGCTCTAATTAGTGGAAAGGTAAATGCTGTTTTCCAGGTAGGTCTTGGCAACTACTCAGCCTTTCATTCACACTTGTTTTCTGTTGTCATTCTCAAAGAGAGCTGCAGCATGCTTGGGGCTCTTTTAGAATCTTGACAGAAAAAGTAACTGATGTCTCAAGCATGGCAATCCTCCGAATCTCCTACCCTGTTGTAGGAAAAGGTTTTTTCCAACCTCTAACTTAAATAGCTGAATCAAATGGCAGGGATCTGTTGGGAGCCATTGCTTCAGCATGAATACAGGAGGCTTGATTACTGTTATACCAAGTGCCCTTGAATATGTGCAGGTTCAAACCATTTTCTTACAGTTTGTATTTACACATTTTAAATTAGGAAATCTGTTCATCCTGAATATATCACTTATAATCAACTGTTGCTAATAAATGTAATTCAATATTATAAACCTGGAGTAAGTCAAATCTGAAGTGCAGTCTTTAAAATGATGCTAAGCTACATCTGTTGAAAAGAAATCTGTAAAATTGCTTTTCCATGATGGATGCAGGCATGGATGATTTCTTTTTAAAATAAAGATAAAATTAAAGTTGTTATTTGTATTCAATCTGCTGTTTTCATACTAAAGCCCATGAAAAGACCACACAGTAATCAACTGGTGTTGTCAGCTATTGCGTAAGTGTAGCTTTTGCAGTACATCGTTAGTTTGATTCAGGTCAGGTGGGCTGAAATGAAACCATCTGAAGCAAGTCTCATTTTGTGTGGCATTTAACAAGTATGAGATGATAATTGCTGTCACTGAAGCATGACTGCTTTTGTAATGAATACTTTCTGCTAGCGGTCAGAGTACGTAGCTCTGTGTGTGTAATGCAACATGCTTTAATCTTAAAATAATTAGTAAATTTGCAATTGAATTTATTGTTCAATGAAGTTGTATTTCACAGAGGTTCTGGCCTCTACAGTCAAATGATCAATGTTTGCTTTTAATTATATAGCACTGGAGAGATCCTGTACACCTTTTCCTGTGATGGCGTTGTGCTTCCAAATAGTTATGTGGATAATCAAATCTGGAGAGCACGGGTTTAAATTGGTTAGTGAAGTTAAGTGCTAGCCCAGCACATCACGTTTTCTCCCCCATGCTGTTCAATCAAATCCATGTTATCTGATTTTACAGTGGCTTTAACGTGGCCCTCTTGTATTTAGGTGGGATTGTTTGACTTCTTCACCTTTCCATTGATCTTGCCCACGGATGATACTGGTGTCACCTTTCTGCTCGTGTGAAGTCAATACCTTCAGCAGTAGATTAAGAGCTACTCCCCTCTGGCTGGAAAAAATAAGTACAACAGCATGGCTTTGCCTTCTGGTGCTCCTATGCCAACAGCAGAACTGGTGGGATGCTCGATAATGGGCTGCAGGAAAGTTGTCAGGTCTCTTATGACATTAATAAATGCCAACATGTATGCCATGATCCTCTGTTCAAAAATTCTTCCCCCCAAACCCAACATAGTGCTGAAACTAAAAAAAAAGCTAAACTAAAATGCAAAACTAGAAGTACAAATGTGTATCTACATATATAAAATCTTGTATATGTGTGTCACTTTTGGAGAAGGAGCAAGACTTAAAAGTCTGAAATTTTGTCATCATTATATAACCAGAGATTCTTTTTGAAACATCATTTGAATGTTCCAGAGATAGGAACCCAAACCAAAACATAATAATGAATCATAATAAATATTATTGTAATCAAAATAATAAAAAACCTGCAACAGAACCTTCTCAATATAAGAAAATCTTTGAAGTGAGGAAGGAACTGCCATGTTTTGTGGGACAGAAGTGTTATGTCTTTTTTCAAGAACATTCCTG
>NW_008239762.1:839292-859507 GCF_000691975.1 Corvus brachyrhynchos
CTTGTCCTTCTGACGTGGTCAGCTGCCCGAAGTAAAGACTGAAACAACTAATATTAGTGCCAGAGAGCTCTGAGATTATGCAAGCAGACATTTAAATATTAAGAATTTGCATTTTTACCTGCATACTGTTGAACGTTTTGTCTACTACTTCTCTTTGTGACTCTATTACTTGCTATTTAAAAATGCTTTATTTCACAATTATTAGTATGAAATAAAGAATACTATGATTAGAATCAGGTAGGCAGGGGAAAAATATTTGTTAGTGGAAAAAGTAAAAGCTTCATCCTAGTAAATATCTTACCAGTTTGAGAGAAAATGGTGTAAGGAAAGCTTTTTAAAAGGTCAGTGAATTTCTATGAAATTATTCTATTCTCATTGCCTTTAAAATTAAGTGTGCAAGGTGAACATTAAAAACTGTATGTTCAGTGGCTGAATTGCCATTTGAAGCAGAAGTCAAACACTTGGGCCCCAGAAAGAGAAAGCAGAGGAAACTTTTGCTTCTTCCTACCACTTCTTCAGGAGCTGTTTTTCACAGCAGTAATTTCATATACACCTCCCTTGGCAAGGTATTTCCAAAAAGGAAGCAGTCTCTATGTCGGGAATGTATATATACCAGCAACATAATCTTTAAAGGTGAGCCTCCTATAGTAGTACTTGATAGCTCCTAAAAGAAGCCAGCCAGGAAAAATACATAACTCATCAGTGTCCTTCTGTGGCACAGGGCTTTGCCTGCTTTACACCAGGTAGGAATCCCACCTTCCTTTCCTGTCAGAAAGGCATTGGTCACCCAGTGGCCTGGGGGTCACCTGGAAGTGGTTGGTTGGCTGGAGCTGGTTTTGGGGAGCATCCCTGGTTGTGGGATGACATGCTGGGCTTGCTCTTCATTTCAGCCGCTCCTGTAGGTTTGTATTTCCATGCAGAGAGATGCTGGATTGAGTTGGCCAAAGAAAGATTTTCTTTTAATAAAGAAAAAAATCAATACTTCAGCAGCTTTCTTGAAAACATTGAACAGAATTATTTTAAAAATACAAAGTGATGACTACCAGCACAGCTTCTCTGTTTGCATCAGTTGCTCACTTGTGATTACTGAGCTGGAAAGCCCAATTTTAAGGTGGTGGGGACACAGTTGTGAAAAAATGTTTGAAAAACCTCACAAATTCAGGATGCAGAAAAAATTATTATAATCAACAGCTTTCTCAAGGAAAGACTCCAAATAAAAGCAGGATACTGCTGAGCATTGATTCTTTTCTATGTGTTTTCAGCCTTCTTTTTGAGAACACAAATTGTCATTCACTGTCTGCTAAAATCTGTATTTTTCTACTATTATTGTTAACGTGTTTTTTAAAAGACAAGATTGCTAATAGCTGCAGCACCTATTAAATTTTCATATCAACATTAAAGGGATGACTAATTTTTTTTTATTTTAACCCGGTTTAGATTAGAATGACCTTTTCTTTTCTTTGTATTAAACTCCCTTCCTTGAAAAATTATTGTTTTTCTCCAGGTTGCATGTATTGATTATTAGTGCTGATATTTATTAATGATAGAAATACAGTAGGTAAGAAAACCATTTTTAAAGCTTGATCTAAAACCTTCTGGCATTTTTATTTCACTGTCTTTTGATAATCACCCTTATAAGCCTGTAAATATAAGGAACTGTACTTTCTAAAGAGCTGTAAGAAAATCAAATGGGCCCAACTGGTATTATTCTGGTTTTCAAACTTTGGCTAACCCACCTCAAAAATATTGTTGCTGATACAGGAGTGCAGTCAGTCATTTTGTTGTGGCTTTGGACAGTCTCTATATTAAAATGCAACTTTGATCACAACAGTATCTGCACAAACCCCTGCCAAGAACCAGCTTTGTTCCGATTTTTGTTGCTAAAATTACAATTTCTCTTCAGGAAAGTAATTCTTTCTTTTTTTATTTCCCTTTTCCTATTTTTTTTTAATGTTACATAAGAAAGAGTCAAGCAGCCAAATATTAGAAAGATTAGAAAGAAGCAATTTGGCTTAGAAAGAGCTATATAGATTGTGGAGGGTGACAGAAGCTGTCAGTATTGATTTTCTGCCACTTTCCTGTCTGACCTTTTGGATTGCAGCGGGCGCTCTTAAGAGGATTTAGCTTGTACCAAATTAAAGATATCACAGAACAATTGCTGACTCATATTATGGAAGCTGGCCGAGCTCTGCTGCCATCAGTGCAGGGCCATGGTCATTACTTGATTTAATGTGCTCTTGTAGATCAAGTTGTTTATGAAAACAAGGTTGATGATGATAAATGAAGTTGCCATCTACTTTGTTTTCACACACGTGTATGTGTGTATTTAAACATATAATTCTAAACTTCTGCTTGTGAAATTTGTCATGCAAAGTGATCACAATATACCCCAAAAAATAATAAAGGATAAATAGGATAAAACAATAGAAATAATAATAAAAGGATAAAAAGGATAAAACAATGCTTTAAATATACATCTATAAAAG
This sequence comes from Corvus brachyrhynchos, assembly GCF_000691975.1. Lineage (NCBI taxonomy): Eukaryota > Metazoa > Chordata > Aves > Passeriformes > Corvidae > Corvus > Corvus brachyrhynchos. The sequence continues at coordinate 841,779 of NW_008239762.1, forward strand.
CTTCATTTGCATTGTTGAGGATGAACTTGGAACAAAAACCCTAAGTGCTTTTGTCTTCATTTAATACATCCTGGCAGCAGCTCGACACAGAACTTCAACGTGAGCATCCTCTGCTAAGTACCTTTCCACCCTCTTTGGAGGAAATAAATGGTTTGTCTGGAGTAGTTCAAATACTTTAATCTCATTTAATCTTCATAAAGTATTTTACCATATGATGGAATTCAGTTTGTGGAAATAGTTTCTTTTTCACTGGATGGCCAGAATACGTATAATAAATATGGAAAAATAATAAAAAGGTGAATACCTTGTAATTGTTAGCACAGTTTTAAGAAGCAACATGTTAGTATGCAGTTTTTTGCTTGATAAACCTGTGCTAGATTAATGTATTATAAAATGGCACAGGAATATTGATCTGGAAGAGCTCTCTGTGCACTCTGAGTGTTGGTGCAGTTGCTGCCATGCCCTGTGTGTGTGCATGTTAATGCACATGTATACATGAAATGTCAAGCCCATGTCAGCCTAAACTAGCAGGGAAGCAAAGAACTCAAGAGTTTATGTATATTTCAATAATGTAGGGTCTAATGGAAAAGAAAAACAGGCTACACTGTGAGGATACTACTCATTAATATTGTAGGATCCACACTTGAATCTCAAGCCCAGAGGAAGTCAGCCTGTGCTGCACTTGCTTGGCTGTGCTCTGCTTTGCTGAAGAAGTCTAAGATCCAAAGACCTTTAAGCTTTTGGAATACATATAGTTTTGTCCACTCACTGCTACTTAGCATCGCTTTTTTGAGTAGGCTGTGCTAAGCTCTGTATCCAGACCGTCAGATTGTTTCTTTTATAAACAGCCATATTGTGTTGATATAAAATTTTGTTGGTTTACTACTAACTGTTGCTAAGCTGGAGTCCTGTTCATGTGACTCCTGTATTAGCCTTATTGCAGATACTCTTGCTTTGTAACAAAAACTATTATCAGGTTCAGAAATGCTAATTTTGCATACATTCCAGTGATTAGTCCTACTGGGAAGCCTGTTGCGCATCCACGAGTTTCCATGGTGTGGGGTGTTCATCTGCTGTTTGTTACTTCAAGCCAACTGGAGTTCATTTCAACTAAGAAGAGACAACTTTTGGCTGGGGAGATGTGGCTTAGGGACAAGAAAAAACTGAATAATGCAAGGATATGAAGTATTTGTGTGCAAGAAATTGTTTTCTATTACCAAATGCCTTGAGCTCACCACTAATGCTGGCATCTCCTCAGTATACATTTGTTTCTAATGTGTTGAGCCATTCTTTCTCCCTTCCAGTCATTTTTTCTGGTTCTGTCAGAGGATCCTTGAGGCTCGAGGTCATACTGCTGTAACTGCTGAGCAGTTCACACCATTTAGCAACTTCTTTGTGGAGAGTGAAAAATAAAAATTTTTGGATCTGTAGTTTTATGGAAACCTATAAGTTCAGGGTTTTTTTCCTACAGAGCACATGATATTAGGAGGCTTTGATTTTAGTTTTGATCATTGCATTTATTTCTCTTGGACCTTATGCTTTTGTTATTGGCTTTGTTTTCCCCTGTAAAAAGGTTGGTCACTCTTGGCCATCTCTTTCAGTTGTTCCATCTCATACAACCTCCCTCCTGTTTGCTCTGGCATGGTGGTGATGGAGCTTAACTGGATGTATGAATTGATTCAGATTTTAAGTAAACTTTTTTTTTCCCCCTTGCAGAAGTATTTTTAACCTAGATCAGGTTGCTGGTTTATTTAGATAAATGTGTGCTCCTGCAAACAAGTGTGGAGGAGTAGCCAGGCACAGAGAAGAGGCCTCACTATTGAGGAGGAGGTACCTGTAAAGTACTACTTCAACTTCTGGGGACTCTGAAACTGTCTTGTATACTCTGTTCAGAGTCCCTAAAGCAAAAGGAACCCATAGGCACTTCTCTAATAGAAATTGTCAGTAAGGTACATGGAATATTTGGAGTTTCAAACTGGACCTGATAGATTTTGCAATGTCCCTGTTTCTGGGAAAAGCCGACATGAGTGGATTAGCTCTGCTCACAGAGGGTTTGTGGTTTAGGGTCTCCTTCTCCGATAGCTGGCCTGAGCCCTGCAGTGTGTGACAGATTGGCAGAAATAGTCCTTCAGATTTCACTCAGATCTCAGGCTCTAGTCCAGTCCTGAGCTTTTGTCAGTGTATATTCAAAATGTATTTAAAACCCAATTTCGCTCGCTGACAGCATGACAAGATGTCATTCCCTGCGTTTTTGCTCAACTTCAGGGACTTCTGATAGTGTTCAGTGCAGAAAAACAGGACAGGAAATGGAACAGTGTGACTAAGGGTGAGTCTAAATGTATCACTTATGCTAAGGTGTGAGCTTAAGTGTGATATTTCTGAGGCAGCTTTGACTATTTTGTGGATGCGGCTCATTTTCCCTGCCTCTCTCAGAATGTAGTTAATGATCATGGGCAGTGCTGGATGAGGGAGTTTATGATCACGGGCACTGCTTCATCTCCATGTGTTCGTCTCGCAGCGAGAGGTGCCACGCAAGATGTGCTGCTGGCATCAGAGCCATTCCAAGCACAGCCACAGTCCTGGTGCTTTTTTAGGAGTCTCCTTGGAAATGTCATTGGTGGTAGTGGCCAGTCACTTCTAGGTATTTTCCATCAGCTTGTGTATGGATGCTGGATATCAGGCACTTCAGTTTGGCTATCCTCATGGCAGGATTGGCTGTTATTGAATGCTTGCCTGGGTAGATAGACGGCAAATAGATTAATAAAAATGCTTTCTCATGCCTTTTCTGTTTCTCACACTGTCAATTTCAGAAGTGTTTGCCCAACCATGTATCTTGACACATGGCTGTACCATAGTCCTTCGTTTACTCCTAATTTTCTAAGACAAAAGTGAAAAGTATCAAGTCAACCAAAATTTTTTTCTTCTCCCCTGTGGCCAGAGGTGGAATGAACTTCTGGCTTTTAGGCATGTATGAACCTTAGGTTGTATTTTCTCTTAAGCGTTCATTGCCTTTCCCTTTTGCTGAAATTATTGACTATCAACTATCCAGCCTTATGGCCTAAAATCTTCAAAACTAAAGTATTAGCATTCACATAATTATTGTCATGAGTTGCATCTATTCAAATAACTTCTTATACAGGTGAGGGTCACAGCAATGATAAATGCTTCATTTGCCATTTGTTCCTCATACAAAGAGTAAGACAAACTCATTAAAAGTCATCGGGAAAAGATATTTGCCATGGGTTGCTGGCTACTGTATTTATCATATAGGCAGATGCTTCAGCAGCAGCTGCACTTACTCCAATATCCTTTCTTTTCTTTTTTTTTTTTTTTTCAACCTGAGGTCATTCAGACATTTGCAATATTTTTTATTATGTTTTCAGAGAGAAGGAAGAGCAGGCTCATCTCATCTCAAAGATGCTGTTCTGGGTTTAAGACTGCTACAAAGTCTCTCCTAATTTAGCTAGCATAGATCTGCCAGGGTAAATCAGGATCCCTACAGGGCTCTTCTCATTGTTTGGCAGCTTAAAAAACAATCTAAGAAATGAAAGAACAGGATCTTCAAAATCTCTTTGTGTATTTGCAAAGCACTGTTCTTACAGTCTCATTTCTCTTTGCCTTGGTAATGTTGCTGCCTTTTCACTTACACCAAGCGTCCTCATCATGCTCGAATACTGATTGTGAATAGGATTTTGAATCAACTCAAGAGTAGAATAAATCTTTAGAAGGATTTTTTTCAAGGACTGTTCTCTGTGGCAAATTTAAACTTAATCCCATTTCCCATTCGGGCAAACTTTTTCCCTGGGCTTCTGAGTAAAAAGATTTATTTGCATTATTTAACGATGCCAAAAGGAGTGAAGCTTTTTTTTTTCCTTTTTTTTTTTTTCTTTCAGATGAAGTGTTCTTCTGACTGTGATAACACTGAGGATTAATTTTAGGTAAATAAATATTTACTGCATCATATTGCATCATAATGCAAACCTTAAGATCATACATATTCATAATTAGACAACTGAAGGAGCTCAGGAGAGTAATTCCTAGTGGGTTTTGAGGATTGATGCTGTGGTTGAGGGGCTTTTTTAACTGGAAGTTCCAACCCTGTACCACGTGTTCTGTTTAATAACCAGATGTCTGTGGAGGACATGGTTCTTTCCAGTGGGATAAACCCATACAGACCATTAGCTACCTGTTGGAGTAGATTATCCTGGTTTGCAGCTGGAATTGTTTCCTGTCCACATCCAGGACGTGTTGGGCAGATGCACAAAGCTTCCCAGGAGTGTTTCAGACCTGGCCTGGTTCTGAGGTCTCTGTCTCAGTGGCTGGGCAGGTAAGTGCTCGTGGCACATAACTTCAGAGCACATAATGTGGGGCCAGTTGTGATGGATCCCCTAAGCTATAAAAAGACAGTAAATTTGCATGAAAAGACTTAATAGTCTGGAAAGCCATAGTAAAATGGAACCACTAAATAAAAGGCTCTGTAAAGAAAAACCACTGAGCCTGCTGTGGGGATTTCCAGGAGCGCTGAATTCAGTGGGGCACCACATGCTCCTCAGTAGCTCCCAGCTAACACACTGGCTCTGAAAACATCATTGATTGAGTTTAAAATATGACTTGAAACTTCCTCAATACAACAAATGTAATGCTTGCATTTTTGAGACGTGGTTTTATATTTAAACAACTATATATCAGGTTTTTTAAAAGTAGAACAGATTGCAGTTTTAACCAGTCACGGAGAAGTTGTGTTCTTCAAGAGAATAAAATGAGATAGAAACATCTTTATTTCAATTCATGTATTATATTAATTTTGTCTTTCTTTTAAAAAAAAATCTTAAAACAATATAAGCAAAAGCAGAAAGGAGAAAGTACAAGAAAAACTGTTTTGAAAGCTTAGTAAGAAAAAAATCACTACAGACGATCATGCTAAAAATCTTGCGGAAAAGAAAATTATTGTAGTCAAGCATGACAAGCCAGAGCTAGGAAAGCTGAACGCAATAATCACCAAGAACTCTCATCCTGAACATATAAGTATGCAAAATTTCATATGTAAGTTGTATCCTAGATCAATCACCTGCTCCAAATTAAATATATTTAATACAGGGTCCAATTTTCTGTTTCCCTGATGCCCTGGCCAGCTTTACTGGCAATTTTTCCTGGACCAAAAACTAACTTCACCAACTCATTAAAGCTTGAAGAGCTCTAGAGCAACTTTTTAATACAAATTAATAGCAACCAGTCAGTTGGCAGTCAGTTAACCTGTAGTAAAATAAACAACTTGCCCTCACTCTGTCCTTTGCCCTTCCTCAGGTCCTGAAACACTTACGAAAAACATGGTCATAACCCTTGGATTGAGGGCTGCCAGGCACGAACACTGACATCTGTTCCAGCACTCAGTTTTTGTGCTCCAGAGGGGCTTTCCGTCCATCTCCGGGACTGCAAGTTCTGCAGGGTTCAAAGGCACTTCATTTAGTTCAGTGTGTCAGTGGAAGAATCAAATAGAGGAACTTGATTTTCCCAAAGAGTCTAATATGACACTCACCTGTCAATAGAATTATATTAAGTAGCTATGAAAATCTTGAGACATCTATGTGCCTCCTATAAGGAAATTAAAAGCTAAATGTTTTAAACCTCTGGATGTTTTAAAATCAAGATTCTGCTCTAATTAAAGTAAGTGACTGGACTATTTAACATAGAGGAGTAAAGGAGATTAATACCAGGCTACTTCTTCCCTTGCTTATCATTAAGCAGTGACGAACATTCAGTGAAGATATTTTCTAGAGCTAAACCGCCTTTCCTTTCTACACGAAAGCCTCCTTCAGTTCCACTCTGTCAAAAGATTAGTGGTAGAGATGTGGTTGATAAATTTTTCTTCGCTATGACTAGACCTGTGTTTTTCCATAAGCACTGATGAAGATCTCCTTCTTAATACAAACTCCCAAGCAAAAATGTGTGGCCAGCACTCTCACCTTATAAGTGTCTGCTCTGCCTGAAAGTAGGTTTTATAAAGCACTAGAATAAATAAATAATTCTACAGGCCTGTGCCCAACAGTTAGTTTTAATGGCAGAAAAAAACAATCAAGTGATGTTATGAGTCCCAGTTAAAAGTAATTATGCAGTATAAGTGCTTTAAGTAAGTAAATGAGACAGACAAATCTGATAACAAATTGCTGCCACATCGTAAGCTTCCTTTGCAGTTAATTCAGTCTCACTATTGCAGGACACTGTTCTGCATTGCTTTGCTCTCCTCCGAGTCCAGCTTTGGCCCTGTTCTCATCTGTCTCACTCTATTTAGTGCAGGGGGTGTGGGATTCAGCTGCTTGCATTAGTAGGTGTATGGCTAGCAAATGTGGTGTTGCAAAATTAGGATGACTTTAGGAAGCAAACAGCACTAATGGGAATAAATTTTGCTATTTCATTCTAATTTCACTATGTTATTTATCCTAATGCTAGGGTGTTTACCCAAACATGAAGTACTGTCTGTGTGTTTATCGGGAAGCTGAGAAACCAGTTTTATAATAATTTGCACGTCTTCAATAGCATTTTCAAGTATGCATTTTCAGCAGAATACTGATTAGCTCTCTTGTATGTAATAAGTGTTTTGGTTGGCACTGGGTGTCTGCAGGTAATCTTGAAGAGAAAATAAAGGTAGTGTGGGGTTTTTTCAGCCTCCAATGTTCAATTAATATAGGATACCACTCCTTCTTTGGGCCCGTCCTCATCCAGTGCAGTGAAACAGTGAGGTCAGTGCTGGAAACACATTTGCCCAAACGGAGAATGTCAGAAGGGATCAAGGAAATAGTATGTGGTGTTTGTGGCCTTGTGAACTGTAGTTTGCTATTACCTCTCACAGCTAATGGGAAACTTTCAGGCAAGGTAATCAAAAAGACCTGACAATTTTCTTGGTAATTATTTTCCCAGTCAGTCATCAGTCTCCTTACTATAAAACTGAAACTCCCTCTGCACTGCTTGGAAATGAATTTGTTAGGATCAATGAGTAATTTGATCTATGTATCTAATCACCTTTTTCCTTTGGTCTCCCCACCTTGATAAGGACAGGAACCTTTTAAATAATTAGATTTGTTACTAGACTGTATTAATATTATTAATGTATTCTATTTTTTATTTATTCCTTCAAGTACATCAGTGGATGATGTATAGCCTGCTTACATGAGGAAGAAAACTGCTATGCAAAGATATTTTAAAAAATTCTATATACCAAGTAATACCAAGATTGATAGCAGAGGAGATGTTAGTAAGTTGTACATTTTATTTCACAAAATCTGCTTCTTTGTGCTGCCTTTATAATACCAAGTAAATATACTGGAAATTAAGGAATCCGTTGTTAATTGTGCCCATGGATGTCACAGTTAATTGACTACAGGGAAGTGTGCTTTTAAGCTGTAGCTGATTTTTTTTTTTTTTTTTTTTTTTTTGGTAATGACATATTTTTAGGATTTTTTTGCATATAAATATAGCTAATGCAGAGTTTTGCCAAATCAAGAGTATTAATTTGATTTTTTTGGAAATGTTTAAAATACAATTTTGCTTTTTTGTTTTAGTTATTGTGACAGGAAAAAATGCTTTGAATATTTTTTGTGAAACAAGGTTACACTGGAACATCTGTCAGGTCTAATGGGCTCTAATCCAGAGGATCAGACCAGAGCAGCCTAATCCTCTCTGGGATGACTATACCAGTAAATTATCCTGAAGAAGGGGTTTATTTCTGTAATATGTTTTGCTTTGCAGTGACTGCAGGCCTGACCCTTTTAAGTCTACAGTAAATGCAGAATATCTTACTGCAATAAAAGGAGCTCACATTTATTGTAAAGTAAGAATATTCACACTAGTAATCACCATGGAATAGAAAATGTATTATAAGTTCACATTCTTCCTTTTTTTTTGGCTAGCTGACCTTTCAGCACATAGTAGAAGTATGAGCCTGAAGTACACTCCATAAAAATATCCCCTAGGCTGAGGCATCCAGTGAACTCTCCAAAGTTACCTGTGAAAAGAGTTCAGCACCCATGAACCTTTCCTTCTTTCTCTCTCTCTCTCCTGTAATGGGAGCACAAAGTCCAGTCTGGTTTGTGACAGGCCCTCTGTGAATAAAGCCTGCTCTTAATCCAATTTATGAGATGTTTGCAGTAGCATTTGCACAGGCTTAAGGCTTTGGAGGATGGAGAAGATGGATTTGGAGAAATAAAGCCAGCTGATGGGATCACTTATTAGAGATCTTTCATATAAATTATGAAAAATAGCTACAGTGAATTATAGCTGTAGGCTTTCAGATAATAAGCCTTTCAGGAAAAAAAAATGAAACTAAGTGACACTCAGTTCTGAGTTTCATTACCAGGCTGAATCCTAATTCAAAGTTCTTTTAGAACTTCCAGGATGGTTTGCAAATCTTGATGAAAATGAAACTAAGTTTGATCATATTTAACCAGTTTAAGTGACTTTTTGGCTGCTACTTTACTCCAGGAATACTCCTCTCCAGTGAGTTTCCAGATTATTTCTGTCTGCAATCCATTGCCCGCTGCTCTCAAGGTCCAGGGACTGTAATTTTTTACTGTCAGTTTTTGGGCAGTTATCCCTCATCAAAATGGACAGGGCTAGGGAAAGCCTCCTCTGCCAAGGCAGCACTCCTTGCAAAATCGATAGTAACAGCCTAGCAGGCAGAGAACCAGCAGCCTCTGTTCTCCTGTTTCCAGTCTGTTCATCCTTGAAATCAGACTTTCCTCACTCCCAGTGCCAACCAGCAGCAGGAACAGTTGACTCAGTCACAGCCCAGCCCAGGGGATCCCACGGCCACAGAGAATCTCCTGAACATCCTCCATTAAGGGTGTTCTTAAGGGGTTTTTTGTGTCTGTGCATGTGAAATACAATAAGCTGAAGCCTTGAGGTTTGTCTTGAGCTTCTGCCGCCCCTGGAGGAATGGGAAATTTTTAAATTTGAATGAAGTTTAGTAGCTGGATAGAAACATCTGCCAGCCGAATATTATACAGCAGCAAAGGATATGGGCGATACAGGAGTTGCATAGAAGTGTTGGTTTAGTGCTGTATCATGATTTTAAAAAAACATTCAAAAAGGGAGAGGGTAGAAAACAGAGACTATGAATGGATTTGTGCATGGCACTGTGGTGTAGCTTGTTCTCAGATCTTCTTTTGGAGGCTATGGAAAGAATAAGCAGAAGTAATGAGTGGCCTCGGTGTAAGGAATGCTTGAACAAACCAGAACTATGTCATGCAGGAAGCAATACCTGAAGGAAGGTACATATACTTATCAATGACCCAGTCCAAGGGAATAAAAGGGAAATGTTTATGACCTTTTCCGATATGCAACAACTGAAACCAGCAGCATGCAGGTGCAAAGCAAAGGGAACAGGGCTTAGTTAAGAGTCAGTTTCCTAAGTTGTACAGATCAAAATCTTGCCCAGGTTTAAAAGGCTGAAGTGTACCAATACAGCCATTCATATGTTCCCAAGGTCAAATACTTCTGGTTCTTTTCATTTAAAAGTCCCTTCTCCATGCATGATTGAGCTCCATTATTCTATTCCATCCCATCTACTTGCATTTAATTTAGATGTGTTGCCATTCTTTACTTACCTTTGAAATTTTGATGAACTATTGTAATGTAAATTTAACCCTCTCCCCCAAAAAACCCCAGCTGAAGGAGTTTAGTGATAGAAACCCCAAGATCCTGAAGAGATTTTGTTACTGTGAAGTAAAGTTTTTCATGGGCTTCCAGTGCCCCTGCCTCATTAATATGCATTGGCATGCCAAATGTAATTGCATTCAGGTTAGGTTTTGCTGTGAAGAAAGTATATTGTTTCAAAAATGGTGCTTTATGTCAAGGACACCACCAGTGAAATTACAGAACTTTATTCAAGGTATTACACAACATTAGTAAGTCTTGCAAAAGTTTGGTTGAGGGTTAATCAACAGCATGGTGTAAGATCTTTATGAAAAATTACTATTCAATTCACTGTTCTTGTCTTAGGATCCATCACATTGACTTTCATATATATATATATATATAATATATATATGATGTTTCGTAGTATTTCAGAGTTCTGATAATTCCCCCAAATCCCAAATTCAGATTTTTCTTTTTTGTGTTTTAATAAAGCCAAATTAGGTGTCATCCCTTTGTAGACTACAAGAATTACTTTCAAACTGTTTCAAGGGAGTGTATTTCCTTAGGGTCTCCATGCTATTTCCACTGCTTTCCATACACAGCATCCTGGTAACACTTGAAGTGGTTTAAAACCTGTAGTTTTTACTAGTTGGTACCAAGAGCTAAGTGCAGAGTTTCCAGGTGAAATTTCCATGGTGCATAAATGTATTTCCAAGTGTAAAGTAGTGTTATTTCTTGAAATAAAATGCTAACTCACTTTGGGTTTAAATGGAACAGATTTTATGAAACATAATTGTAGGGAGGTGTTAGGAATGTGTGAATTTGTCATGTGTCAGCCAATATTCAAAACAGCACTCTGAAGTGACTTGTGCAATTCTATTAATGGACAGAATTTTGGTGAGGGAGTACTTCAGTTTGGGTATGAATCAACAGTGTTTGCTAGCAGTCCAATCATGCTGAATTATAGTTAAAGTACTACTTTAAATAATAAGTACTTTCTGGATATAATTTTAATTTTATGACTACTATTCCTCTCTCTTTTAAATAAACACCATTGTTATGAAAATATTCTAATCTGATAAACATAAATTTTCCATTTTAAAGTCCCCAAAATATATTGGAAGTATATGAGTTGTTAGCTGTGAAAACTGCAAGCAAATACAGACTTTTTCCCCAAATTAACTCAGTTTTGATTACAATATCATCTTTTATCTTAATCTACCTGAACCAAAGAACTCACAGTGAAGAAACTTTGAGAAACAAATCTGAGGGGTTTATTTTGTTAAACAATATTTGACATGTTTGGGATGTTGTCCTGAGATTCTATCCCGGACAGATTTGTCAAAAGCAGGAACCATTGCACTGAGGGTATACATGTTCAGTGTTTAACTGGTATTACACTAATCTGGCATGACAGACCATTTCTATGCTGTTTCACAACAGGCCATGTTACCATCAATGTGTTTAGGGAATTAATAAATCTTGTATGTAATTTTCTCATAAATGATAAGCAGAGTTGGATGTGATGCTTTGGCTAATGTATGGTAAACAGAGATTTGTCCTAATATGGGATGACAAACACAAAGTGATGAAGTTAGTAATTACATCTCAGCTGTGAAAGTGATCCTCGTATTTCACGTGTACAGGCATTCAAGAAGGACCTAGTATTTCTTTAATTTTCTTTTTTTTTTTAGTAAGCAGACTTTCTTGTAAAAGCCTTGTAGCTAAACTATTGCCATTTGTATTCTCCTGCTTATTGTGCTTGGGTATACTACCGAGGAGTGAGGCTTGGATCAAAATTAACTCAAAAATAGCCTTCAGCATGATAAATATTTGTATTTAAATAGAACCCAGGGAAATCCTTCTAGCCTCTGACAGAGCCCCGAAGGGGAGCTGGCAACTGTATAGCAAACTGAAGTGTGCAAATCTTCAGCCTCGCAGCAGATCCAGTAAATATGTGCAGTGTAACACAGCAAATATGGGAAGGCTTTTAGTTACAGAGGTGTGTAAACGTTTACAAATATGATTAACTGCAGAGCACAAAATCCATTCGCAGCATCAAAGGCAAAACTAAAATTACTTTTTCCCACCCCCCTCCAGGATTATGCTGAAAAGAAAAACACGATAGCAAAAGCTCTGGAAGATCTTAAAGCCAACTTCTACTGTGAACTCTGTGACAAGCAGTACTATAAACACCAGGAGTTTGACAATCACATTAACTCTTATGATCATGCTCACAAACAGGTAAGAGAAATCTGCTCCCTACTTCAACTATTCAGATAGCATAATGAAATAAGATGACCTTTAGGGTGGGCTTGGAAATCACAGTTGAGTTGTCCTCAATTTCAGATTCTGGAAAGCAAAATACACTGTCTTCTTGGAAACAAATCTTATTGTGGAGATTTTACAGTCAAAAATTCTGAGGTGGGAAGAGAGAGACATTTGAACAGTTTAGTTGAGAAGAGGAACAGGGAATGATGAATGATAATTAATAATATGATAAAAATTGTAAATGTATAATTTCCTTCTTCCCAGTTTAATTTTTCATGTAAATGCTGTGGTATACCTCAGATGTGACTTGCAACATTTGTTGCAACAGATGTGCGTAAGAAACTTGGCATGCTTTTTGGTAAACTTTCGTTTAGTGCAGACACAGTTCTGAAACAGCCTATGACTACTTAAATTAGTGCAGGTACAGTTCTGAAATGAGCTACAATTTTATTTAAATGCAGAAAAAAAGTGTTTTAATGAAAGGTTTCAAAGTGTTAACTTTAAAGCATCAATATTTATGTTTTTATCACCACATTATATCACTTTGCCTCCAAGTTGTGAGTCTTACTTTGGTGACATAAAAGCAGTGCTTCCACAGAATGAGAGAGGCAAGGCATCCCAGGGCAGCATCCTGATCTGCAGAGGGGTTACATCTATGTAATTCAGAGGGAAAGACAATGCATCTTGACTCCCCGAAGAGATATGTAATGATAGTGTAAAGATATGTAATAACTGTACAGAAAATTCCTACTTAGGCCACTTACCTGGTAATTATTCTGTACCTTTTTTTTTTTTTAATCTGGTGAAATCATATGGTTGTGTATCTGGATTGATTGCTTTTCATTCTAATTGAATCTCCCTTCTTCCTGTTATTCTGCTCAGGGTGAACATAGATAAGCTATTACATCTTTTGTATCTGTATTATATAGAATAATGATTGGCTTTTCTTTTCTTTAGCACTAGTCCCTGAAACATTCTTTCTCTCTCACTGGTATTTTTATTTAGCCTGTAATTTACACTGTCAGTGTGAGTGTTAGATTTGGTTTGGACTGTGAAGCTGTGGACCTCGGCAGCAACAGCAATCTGTGAGAAGCTGGAGAGAAAGATACATAGATAAGAAACTAGCAGGTAGCTTCATTGCATTCTGTAGCTGCTTACTATGAGTTTTAGTTAAAGTACAGCTGGAACTTGATTATTCAGATGTTATGTTCACACAGCAGCACGCCATTGATGGATGGCAGGAGAAAAGAACTGATGGGCAGAGTCTTCCCTACTTGACCTCACTTAGGATTTATATTTATTAATTTGTAAGTGCTGTGAAGCACTTTGAAATAATGAGAACCTGAAGGCTGCAGTCCTTGTTCCTCTCTTCAGTATTGATGAAAAATTGATTTTGAAGCTGAGGCCAGGTGTGAGACTGAACAGGAACTTTTTTCCACTGTTTCACATGCTAATTCTTGTTTTCTCATGGCTTTGGACAGGAGAGGGTGGGCACTGCACCAGCCTCTGATGGAGCATGGCAGATCCTGCCTCTCCGTCTTTTCTGCAGGTGGCATGTGTGTCTATGTTTGCATGTGGCTCTGTGGATGTGTTTGGTGAAAGACAGGAAGCCATCCTCTTCCTCTGTTGGACCTTCACGAGTCTAATCTCTCTGCTAAGAGATCAGAAAAAAAATTAAAGTTTTCAAATAGAAAAAAAGGCATGGATGCTTGTTTGGCCAAAGTAAAAATTTCACTGTTATTACTGGCAAATACAACTATTGATTCCTGAGATAAAATGTTGAGTTTAATTCTTCTGGAATATTTCTTTGTTGTGGCTTCTATTGGTGTTATGAAGAAAAACCCTTCCTCTTCCCATATTTGGGTGTAAAAGGTGGCAGGCAGCATATGCTGCAGCACAGGCTTGCTCTGATTTGCTCTGTTTTCAAGAGCCTCATACCAAATGCTTTTTCTTGGGTAGTTTTAATAAGCTTGCTGGAGACATATGCAGGTGCTACTGTTGAATGCTCTGGTTTTGTCCTGGGACTTCCTACCTCAATGGCAGAAGTTTTCCAGCAGTTCAGTAGAGGGGGGAGGAACTTGTAATCTCTCTTTGGGTTTTGCTTCATATTTTTTCTTTTTTTTCCTTCTATCACACCTTTCTACAATAATGGACAGGTGAGGGGAAGTACTTAGTACAAAGAGTTTCCCAATACCCAAGGACAGTTGTAAGCTGTGCAGCCAGTTTGGTTTCAGTGATCCCAGCACCCGAGAGTGATCTCTGGATGATCAAATGGATGAAAGCTCTGACTAAAGCTGAGTTCATCCCAGCTTTTCTGAAAAGCCATATTTAATCCTAATTGTACAGTCTGTTATCACACCATCTAAGCCATGGGAGGGTTTGGCAGAGAAAATGTTCCTAACAGCTCCTGTACCTCAATTCCATTGTAAAAGATTTTCTTTCCATCCGTTCAAATGTTGCTAGCAAAGAAAATTTACAGGATTTAAACCAGAAGATTTATTATGTGTGTTTCCTCCATTGGCTGGGAGGCCCTGTGCTGCCAGGTGTTGGTTGTGTTTTGATTTGTTGTGTCTTAACAGCTTCTGAACACCCACTTTGAGATAGTATGAGTACCTTCTGAGCAGTCCAGAGAGAAAGAGCAGGACTAGGGTACCCACATTTTATTTCCTAGGACCTGAAGGAGTTCAGTGTCTCAAGAGTCCCGCTGCTTCTGTTAGTGTTTTCCTGTTCTTAGCTTTTACAATATTGTTTGGAGAGCATATCTATAGCCTTTATGAAATACTCCAGGAAAAGCAACTTGCAAGCAGTCAGTAGTAACAGAGAAAAATGGACTCTCTGCTTTGCTTTGAAAGTTTAGACAAAGAAAAAAAATACCAAACAAAATAAAATGCTGGTGTCTTTAAAAGCAGCAATGTCTTGAGCTCACTACGGAGAGATGAGTAACTAAGGCAGAACTGCTATTATTTACTATAGTAATGAGAGAATTGCTATTTGATAATGATGGCCTAAACCCACAGAATGTGGGATCTGAGACCCATGCCAGGGCTTTAAAAACATCTGTATGACTCTATGCAGCAATTCCTCCATCTCTGGAAGGAGCTCTGTGAAGTGCTGAAAACCCCTGCCTGAGCTCCTTGAGACACTGCGCGTTTGATAAATGTGGCTGAGCATTAAGTCCGAACCTCTGAGTGACCTTCGTGTCGTAGCTGCTTGGGCTTGGTGAGTTATGCTGTCCTGGTGAAGAAATCTGGACCACACAGTGCGGTCCCCTGCACCAGTCATTCCTCCAGAGACTTTGGTCACTACAGGGACAAAGAGGGTTTGAAGGTCTCCATCCAGAACTTCTGATTATTCACCTAATACCATGGCAGCACACTTGAGATTGGTGTTCTTTCCCCTCCCAGGAGGACTCTTCCAAATACCAAACAACAACAATAACAGCGAAAGCTGTGATGAAAAATAAATAGCCCTAATGTATTTGCATTTACAGATGAAAATACAATCAATTAAGTGAATTTTTCCCCACAAAATCTGAGGTCATTTCTCAAACTGTTTCTTCTGGATGAAAATGATCTCTGTGCTCTACAAATATATTTAAAATTGTACGCATAATAATGCACAAATTATGCAGAAAGACTAAATTAGTAGTTGTCTCCTTTCCTGATTCCAGACACAGATTTCTCCTGCCTACATTTTTCTCCTCTCCTTGTATGTTTTTCTTTGCATTTTTTGACATCAGTGCCAAATAAGCTCGAGATACTCTCTATTCACATTAGAGAATACCAATCTCTAGTCAGTCAAAAATCCAAACTTAAGTAAGTTTCATGTGTTTGAATAAATATTTCATGGAATATGGGTGGAGAACAAGAAATTGGTAAGTGGGAAGGTGTGATTAGGCATAACAATAATATAACCCCCAACCTTTCACAAAATCTGTACCTCCTATGAGTTATGAGGCATGTAAGGTATAAATTAAAAAGAGCAATATAGCACATTTGGGATGCCAGTATTCCCAGCAAAGATAATTGGATGTTAGCAGTTGTTTGAGTTTGCAGTTTAAAAACAAAGCAATGAATCCTTGTAGTCATCATTACATCTCTTTTTAAAAGCTCTCATTGCAGTGTTACTCCCTCTGAAAAAGAAAAACCCCATCTCTTCTGCTTGGTTGGCACCTGCAGAGGGTGCACTGCAGTGCATCTGCAGCTTCTGGCACAGCGAAGAGTTGGTGTGTGTTTGCAGGGTATGGCACAAGTACTGGGAGAGTTATAAAGTGAAAGAAATGAACTCTTTACTGAGACCCAGCAGTATTTTTTGCTGTATTTTTTCAGACCTGCTTTTTGCTATGGGAATGGGACTGAGCCAGAGGCAACATGTTGTATACGATCTTTGAAATGTAGAAATAGTGATTCTCAAAAAAATCCTGTTGTCTTCTCGAGCAGTATGTCCAGAGCTTTGGTGTAGTACAGGATAAAAACTGAAGAGTTCAAGAATTTTCTGAAGATTTACTTCATGAACAACAACAAAAAAAAGTGATGCATCGTGTGTCAGATTTCGGGCATGTTCACTAATAAAAGATTTCATAAATAACTCTGCTGCTCTTTAATCAGGAAAGTGCCTGTATGGTTGGTTGCCTTGGAGCCAAGCCCATGGTGCCTCGTATGACTGAGGGGTGGCTGCATTTCTGCAGGGACAGTGAGGAAGGGCAGCAGGATGCAGGTGCGATGCCAGCTGCTCCACCCTCCTGGGGAGAGCGTGGCCCTGGCAAATGCCGTTGGATGGAGCTTCTGGGACACAGGGATGCACTTGCAGTGTCATTTTTTTTCATTCCTTGCAAGTGAAAATAATTATTTGCAATATGTTTCAGTATTTCTTTTTATATTTTTTTTTCTTTTCTTTAGGCTAAGTGACTTATTATTTTTAATATAAGCTAGTCAGGATTCTTGCAGCTGAATTTTCTGGAAGGAAGAAATTTTATATTCCTTCTCTTACTTTATCATGTTTCTCATGTTAGAGAGCCACATCTCAGTTGTCCTTGTGGGCAGGCAGTCTTAACTATGCAAGCATAGATGAGATTTAAACATTTGTGTTTGAATCAGTCTTGTGTAGTCCTTTCGTACTGCTATTGCTTTCCCAGAAGGTAACTTGGCATGTCCTCCTATATTTCTTTTTTTCCCTCTGGAAAACATACTCATCTTTGTAGCCTTTTTAAATATTAAGGGAACACAAACAAATGTTCAGCTGTGCATTCATACACATATATGTTTTTGTAATGCACATACAACCATGAAATGAGCCCCTCCTCTCCCAAATACACACTGCTCTATCACTGTATTTCAGGTTGGTTTGGTTTTTTCCCATTAAGATTGCATTATTTAACGATCTTTTGTGGTTGGATTGGTGGTTCTTTGGGGTTGGTTTTTTTGTTTGTTTGTTTTTTTGGTTGTTTTTTTTTTTTAGTGAAAAGCTTCCTTTTAAGTTTTAAGCACTTGTGCCAGCATTAACGTTAATAAGGGTCATCACCAGGTCTATTAATTATATCTCAGCACTGCTGGGAGCACTGGAGCTGAGCCCTGTGATAGACTTGATGTTTCCTTTTTTAACTCCTTTAAATAATAAAAACAAACAAAAAGCCTTTTGCTGTTACTGCGAAGAGAAAGGCAGAAGTGCCAACACAACAGGAGCCCACAGAGCCCTGAAGGAGGGAGGCAGACTGAGGCTCTCACTCCTGTGGGCTGTGGGGGTGTGTCCAGAGCACGACGCCAAGGGGACCCTGTTTTGGGAGGGCGGGCTGCCGAGCTGAGGGTCACCCCTGCCACCACGTGCGGCGG
>NW_008239762.1:859542-868509 GCF_000691975.1 Corvus brachyrhynchos
AAGCAGCAGGAACTGGAAGGCTTCAGGAAAAGAGGAGGTGCAGTCCCATTGTGTTGGGGCACAAAACCACTGGGAAAGTGTTTGGCTGGTCTGTTAGAAATGTGTCTGCAGTGGAAGGCTGCGAGTGGGAGTCTTTATTCCACTTTACACAATGTATTCTAAAATTAAATAGATAAGTTCTATTCTTTATGAATATTTCAGTATATTTAGGGAGAAACTTCACACACTGTTTGCTGGATGAAAGAAAAAATTTATTTGTTTTCCTTCCAGTTTTTTATTTTACCTATAAAATTTAATCCCAGCAATTGGCTTCGTGATGGGTATCAGTGTAACAGAGTATTTAGGCACTATTTAGCTCAAAACTTGTACTGACGGGTTAGATGAGGTTATTTTTGAGTAAAGTATTAATCCTGCAAAATCGAATTTTGTTGCCAATGAGTGTTCTGTTTTCTCATTGCCAAAAAAACCCCCAGACATATCACTATGTCCCTGCCTTAGTAATTACAAGAGAAAAGATACTGTGTGACTTTTTCTGTTTTCATGTTTGGGAAATTCAATTCTGTAATTATGTTTGATTAACTAATTGACTTATTTTTTTTCTGAAGAAGTGTTTTTAGAGCAAACACAATTACAATAGAGGAGTAGATACCCCATCTGTCCCACTAATAGCCTGCAAACAGAATATTAACCCCATGTACTGACACCACTGATTCCATGAGGAGTCTGTTCTTTACTGCAGGAGGAGCCTTACCCAGCTGCAACCCTTCCTCAGATAAGAAACTTAGTATTTAACCTCAGTTCTTTATTTTTTTCTGGTTTTGAATTATTGCAGCCTTCTCATTTCTGTCCTTTTCAATATCCAGATCAGCCTGATAACCCGATAAATCACTAACATTAAATTTCAGTGAAAAAAAAGACAGTTTTTTTCAACTACACATTGCTTATTTATTACTATTTTCCAAATCTAGATTGAGCAAGTTACTTCAGTGAGGGGAAAAAAATCACAGCACCAATGCAAAGAGGGAAGGAGAGAGAGAGGGAGGGAGGGAGAGAGGGAGGAGTAAGGGACAGGAAGAAACATTGTTTGCTCCATACATCCCCCATATTCCTTTCCCTGTCATGCATTTATACTGCTGTGTGGTTCATCCTTTTACTTAAAATTCTATTCATATATTTCAGTTCAACTTGGTCTTTTTAAATCAGTTAATGGAAATTTCTGCATGCAAGTTAGCAGAACTTGGGGCTAATTTTAAACTTTGTTTTACCATATCAGGATCTATCAGGTTCTGCTGTTTGGCCAACATTATTGCAAAAGAAATTACTTTTTCTGTTCATCAGTAAGATAAGAATGGACACAATAATTAGGACTCGAAGACAGGAAAAAATACAGTTTTTTAGTCCATGATTCCTGAGGCATCATGCATATTGTAATGCATCCTTTGACATGCATTGTTTTGATGGGGAGAAATGATTAAAATCTTCTACAAACATGGAGATCAGATGATGGTTTACCTATCACTCACTTTGTTGTATCCGGCAATAGACTAACTAAGCAATTACCTACAAGAAAAATACTACTTTTTATTTTCCTTTATGCTGTAACTGAGTCAATCTTCCATAGTTAATTTAAATATCATTATGGCTGCAAAATTCAAACCAATCAGCAGAATACCTTTTCTACAGTTTTCAGAAATGAAATTTTAGATGCAGTTCCACTGCTGTCCTGAAAGTAATCAAGCAGATTATAGATTAACTGTAAGTAATGAATATTATGAAAAGCATTTTGTTACTCCATGGTTTTGAGCTGTCAGTGATCAAAAAGAAAGTGAAGGAAAAACTAATACATTCCTAGTAGTATATTAAATTCTGACTCCTCAAGGTGAATAATTTCTTACAAGATGATCTAATTTTCTAAAACAATTAAGTGGTGTATGTGAGTGGCTAGTACTCAATGCCTGACCCTGCAAAAGCCACCTTGTAGTTTCCTATTTGCTACCAAAAAAAGAGTTTCAGGATATTTTTTTGCCCTCTAGAAGCTCTGATAGTGTACTCCTTCATGCCCTGCACTTTGTGCATGCTGGTTTCCATTTGAGAGTTCATTCTTCTTTGGGAAGAACTGAGCAACCTTTTCAGTACAGACCACAGTCATTCTTAGGGTAATTATTGCAGTCTTTGCTGATCCTTGCAAAATCAACCCTCCATTCAGTTTAAAAAAAGATTGTTCTTTTTTTAGTGGTAGCTCTGACCTGTTGACGAAACTTAGTTCTGCAATCAGTGCTGCCTTTTGTGAGGAGATGTGACAAGGCAAACAAACTACATGGAAGTGAGAGTGTTTTTCCCACAAGCCATGGCCCTGCTCATCCTGCAGCTGGGGCAGGACAGCAGGACCTCTTGGGGCCAGGGGTGAACTCTTCGTGGTCCACTGCAGGAAAGGCTGCATGCCTTGGGCAGGCACAAGCACTGGGGTTTTATTAGGCACAGTAATGCTGCTCTAGCAACAGTAATTGCTTTTGTTCTGGATATTTTAATTGCAGCTTACATAGAAATGTCTTCGAGTTCCTAAACCGCTCGAGGATTGTTCAGTGGAGGCTAAAATATGAACTCAGGTTCTTCTTCTCTTTTTCCCCATGCAGTCAGTGCAGTCTTGGCTGCAGAGCCTCTGCTGGCTGGCTATTGTTTCACTTTGGACTTTTAATTAGTGCTACAACTACAGCTCTGCAGGAAGGCTCTGAGTGGCTACTGAATTTAAGCTTTTCCCACCCTCACACTACAAAAGAATGAAATAAGAAAGGCCTAGATAAGGTGAGCATTTGAAGGGACAGATGAGGTGGGCAGGAATGTGTCTGTTCTGTCCTCTGTTGGCAGACCAGCAGTAGCCTTAGTTTGAGAACATTTCAAGAGTCAGTGAAAAGGAAAGTTAGAAATGTGCCGCTGCCTTGTCCTGTTTGTATTTTGGATTGGCTGAGGCTTTTCCTTCATCTCAAGGATACCATACACTTATTCCAGTCATACCTCCTGGTTCTCACTGTGTTTTCACCCACTCTTGTTCTTGACAAACATCCTTGTGACAAACCTGAATGATTATGTAAAGGACTTCTCAGTTTTTTCCGAAGTCCCCAGGTGTGGCAGAGGAGTAGTGGTTCAGCATCACACAATTGAAAGTGTGGATGTCTTTTGTTTGAATGATTTTTTAAAATATTTTTTTAAAGGCATTCAATCGCAGAAGACCATATAAATACAAGCACTGTACAAGACTGCCTTCCTCCTGCAGAAATCCTTCTCTTTCCTTGAGAAATCCTTCTCCTTCCAACGCATGTTGTATCTTTTGTTAAATTAGAACTGGCAAGAGACCCATGGTATATACTGTAATATAAATTATAAATTATATTAATTCAAGTTCATTCATGATTCATGTAACTACTTTTAAATGCCTGGCTTCTCTTAGTATTAGCACTTACTGCTGTTGTCTTGGTGTGCACTCTTGATACACATAATGATAACAAGGGAGGACACAAGTAAGCCCTGAACCTGTACCTCACCTTCCTTTTTCCAGCACAAAAATTCAACAAAATTGAAAAAAATTACTTCATAAAAAAACCTCAAACTTTTTTAATGCTGATTTTTAAAACTTTAAACTACTTTTTTTTTTTTTTAATTTTTTTATAGCTGTTAAGTGCTTGCTTGCACTGGCATCTGTATGCCACATCTGGTACAGGATCTCATTGTGTTACATGATTTATAACTACAGAGAGACATATCTGCTTCTTACAAATTGCTTGTAATGGGAGCTGGAAACAAAGCAAGAGACTGCCAGTGATGGGATGGCAGAGAAGGGTTACAGCAGTACCGGAGGTTAGGGATCATTATTGCAGGCTTTCTTAACACTCACAAGAGGGACAAATTAGAAAAAAATAAAGTAAGTGAATGAAGCATTAAAATGGTGCTTATCAAAGTCACCCTTAGCTGTTGTCAGTGTCTTTGCTAAGCAAGCCTTATGCTATCAGGAGTGGTTCTCTTTCTTCTGTTTTGTGAGACAGAGCCTGCTGCCACCTCTCCTTCTCTCTCATCTCTCTTTACAGTCCCACTTCTCAGCCCCAGCAGGAGACTTTTCTTCTATGCCATTTCAAGACTCATTTCTTGCTTAATGAATCCTTCTTTTTCCCTTTGTTTGGATGAGAGTATAACACATGCTGCTGATGCAGTTTACTTCATTTTCTTCCCTCCTTTCTGCCCACAGTTTTGCATTTCTAAGGAATACCCAATTAGTACACTTTCCTTTGCATCGGCCTAATGTAAAGGGTTGGTTAATAACTATGGATTGTATAATGAGAAATACATTAAACACATCATCTAAGATAAATTTTATAGTCTAGCTGTGAGCTTTATGTGCTCACTGAATAAGAACACGTTTGAGTCCTGTCTCACATCTGCTTTGCCTGCAAGGCTGGCACCTCGTCACTGAGCACTTGGTGTTTGCATGGCACAGTGGGAGCTCTAGTCTGAGTTACTGCTTTGTGACCAACACATTCAAGTGGCCAGACCCCAGATAACTGAGTTCAGCTCAGATCTCAAAGAGCAAAAAAAGGTTTCTGAGGGGAGGTGAAATCACAGGGGGATTAACAGCTAAAAGAAGTACTCTACAGGGAATATTTACAATGAGATTTTTTGTGCTCAGATGATTAGAAGTAGGTTAGACCAGAAGCAGATGTCCTTCCATCCCATGCCAAACTTCCTGCACGGCATATGTTATACCTGAGGGTATTTTAGGATCCTTTTTCTTTTTTCCCAAACTAAAAAAAAATCAGAGTGAGGAGCAGTGAATGTCCAAGCAAAGCTTTCATTACAGCTGAGCAATAGGATTAGTAATGTGGGAGCTGGGCAGCCTTAAAATGGCTTAAGATGACGATGTGGGGGTTTATTTTACTTAAATAATGCTAGATAATGTCTAAAATGATAGCTAGTCTTTTCCAAACGACTCTGTGGGTGGCAGATTTTCTTCCCAAGCACTATTCGAGTATCTTGCGTTGGCCCTGCACACCTGCCTGGCTGTGAACAAAAGGAAGCCAGAGTAGCTAATGACTCATCACTCTGGCTCCACTAACAGGAAGATCAACAATGCAAAAATAGTGTTGTATCATTTTTCTTAAGCAATAGAGGTAAGACAAGACTGTGTATTAAAAAAGTGCTGGATCTGGAAGCTTCTCGTTGCCTCAGCATAAGACAAGTATAAAAATCCGTGTTTGTGTCCCAGTTGGAGAGCAGCTTCACTGGCTGCTCATTGAGTGCTGGAGATCCCCTGCTTCCCAGGAGCTTCTGTGCCTTCCCAGATGGGTATGCACAGAGACGATGGGCTCCTTTGCAAATGCCTCCAGCTGCCATCTGACCTGGAGATACTTGAACTGCTATTTATTGTTAAGAAGGCAACTGAGAATAACAAGATTCAAGCAGTGTCCCTCTTTTCTTGGTCCACTGCAGAGGGTGACCAATTTTGCAGGTGAAACAAACCCACTTCTTGTTCTGATTTTTAATTTTTTTATATGTTTTTTAGTTTTTTTAAGTGGAAGTAAAGAAAAGCAATTTCCGAGCTCAGTTGACTTCTGGGGTGAGCCTCACACAAGTGAGTGAATGGCTGTGCGTGCTGCGCCAGGTGTGGATTTGATGGGAGTTGGAGTGAGGGGAACAGGGGCAGCCGGTCAGGCCAGGGAGGGAGCGCTGCCCTGCCTGGGTAGGTGCCTGTCACTCCCTGGGCCGGGATTTTGTGTAGCTGGAGCATGTAAGGAAGTGGGATGGCATGCCCTCCTGAGCTCTTCATGCTCTCACGTGTGCAGTTCAGGAAAATAATAAAAAATAAATAAACCCCACTCATAATAAAAATCTTAAAATATTAGTCACTTCTGGGAGCACTGATGATTTCTGTGGAGTAAACTGCCTGGTGTACTGCTAAGGAAAATATTTTCTTGCACATTTGTAACTGCTGTCATTGACAGTAAAACTGCTTGAAATATAAAATAATGGTAGTGTTGCCTACCATTACAGGAACTGCAAGAGGTTTTGACCTTTAGTAGGCTTTAATGGGTGCTCTACAGAGGTACCAACACTTCCATTTATTAACTTGTAATTGTCCAAAATAAATCCTGCTTTCTCCCCATCTAGTAGATTGAAGCCTAGGGTATGTTAATTGTGCTGGCTCTTCTCCAGGCCTGACACCTTGACAGCTCTTGTCAGCTTTCAAAAGGTATTCCCCTATGAAAACTATACTAGTAATTCTCCGATAATGGCCTTGCCACTCATCTCTTCTATGTTTTTTAATTCTGACATCAAAGTTTGCACTTAGCGCTGACCCCCTGACAGGGAGAGCATTTTCTAATGACGAGCAGTAGGTCAGTGCTCCCTGTTTTGGAGGAATTCAAGAAAAATTAAATCCAGCACTTCGGTTACCAAGTGTACACCTGGGATTCTTGCTTTACTAAGGCTCAGGTATTTGCTCTTCATTAAAGAAATTAGGTTGTACAGTAAACTGATTTATTAGCTGTACTACCCAGTGCTCTAATCTCATCAAATCCCACACTGTGCAGGACTAGAGCATCTCATAATTTCTAAAAAAAGGCCACTAATTAGCATTTATGTGCTCCAGGACATGGTGGGGCTGAGACTGGTGGCACATTTTCCTTGGAGTTGGCACTGGAGCAATATAATTGTGCTGCTGCAGTTGCTGCCTAAGAGATATAAACCCAAGACCTTGACCACCACAGTAATTGCAGTTCCCAGGCTGCTTACTGAGGAGCGAGGGTCATAGCTCCAGCCGTGCACTGGCTAAAATCCAGGCAGGTACTTAGATTACCTTACATTAATCCCCCCTGCAGCTTCAGCTGGTGACAGCGGCTTTTTCTCTTCCCATCCTCTCTGTTTGGTGTAATTGGTGTGCACTGTCAGAGAGCTGCCACTGTCTGAGCCCAGAGAGGTTGTGTTCCATTGATGATACAGTGTACTCCTCAACTTCCAGTGCCTGGAAAAGAATAAAACCCCCCACTGTAACACTGTATAATTGATTGTTATTGGAATTACAGGTTTTGGGTAAGGAAAAATACTACTGTCTGTATTTGAGTCCTTGAGCCACCAGAAATCACTGGTTTCTACTTTTGGGTTACATATCAGCAGATGAACAGCATTAATCAGATCACACTGAAGAGAACAAAAGTTAAGGGTAATGCTTTTCTTTCCACTTGCTAAAAGTGCAGCAGCAGAGTATTATTTGGGACAGTCTGATGTGTTTTGATGTAGGGTTTTGTTCTTTTCTTCTGATGACTTCTCTAATGTGCTCCAGAATCGAAATTGTTCTCCCTGTGACCTGGAAAATGGTGAAGTTACAATAATGTGGGCATCACACAGTAACTGGGAGAGGCCAATAAACTGTTACTCTTCAGTATCTTGACTGTGTTAAGATGGTGTAATTAATGCTTTCATTATGTTCAGGATCCTCAAGAGTGAAAGGCAAAACTATGAAAATCAGTAGTAATTAGAGTTTACTTTTCATATTCCCGTTGAGCTGAGCCTGCAAAACCATGCTGCCAGCTCTGGCTTCCCAAATTGCCAGGACCAGAAACAACAGTTCTTAGAAAATATGACTGTCACCCCAGGTTCTCCCATTACCTTTAGGATTAAGAGTGAGAACGTGAAAGACTTTTCCATCATAAACCAAATTCAGAGGGCCATTACGACAGATCAGAAATAGCTGAGGAGTTGCACAAAAAGGGATGGATCAACTATTTTAAATGTGAATGGATATAAAAAGTAACAGGACTGAGTCTTTCCTGAATGTTACATCCTATTGGCCCTTTGCTGCTGAAAGGTAGAGTTATTAGGCTCTTCTGTAATGTGTCACTGGCTGGAGAATTCTTCCAGGGTGGAGGTGGGAGAGGTGCTGGCACTAAGCAGGAATCTGGACACAGATTGCAGATGTGCTGTGCACAGGGCACCAGCTGGTGTCTTGAGGGTCGTCAGGAATTTCAAAGAGGATGATTTATTGTTAGTGATACTGCCCCAGGCAGAAGCGAGAGTTCCCAGCATCGAAGTGATGCATCCTCCTTGTAGGCAAATGAGATTTGTTCCACAACATCTGTTAAAAGAAGAAAGCAAGTCACAGCTCTGCTAATGCATCTGCTTGTAAAGGTGTGAGGCTGCTACCTGTGATTGGATCAGACTCATGATTGCCTGGTGGAAAGCACTAGCTCCGGTTTCAGGAGTGAGAGCTACTGGGGACTTTCACTGCTTAAATGTGCATGAGTTTGATGAATAGACTCACCTCGTGCTTTTGTCAGGTGCAGCTGAGTGTATGTGATGTCTCAGGGAAGGCTCTGAATTTCTGGTGGGGAGCCAAAGATCCAAATTTAGGTTTTCAGGGAATTTG
The DNA here is from genome assembly GCF_000691975.1 of Corvus brachyrhynchos. Lineage (NCBI taxonomy): Eukaryota > Metazoa > Chordata > Aves > Passeriformes > Corvidae > Corvus > Corvus brachyrhynchos. The sequence continues at coordinate 867,950 of NW_008239762.1, forward strand.
TTCTTGTACTTCACCATCTTTACTGATTGAATGAAAGCTTGAAGATTTAACACTGCAAAATACTGATATTTTAATGCAAGAGGTACTTTAAATTATGCAAAATGACTTAAGCAGTCCTTATATTTTGTGTGGATATAAAAGATGGTTTTTCTTCACAAAGGAATTTTTCACCCAGTGTCTGATTACCCTTCTTAAATTTTAGAGGGCAAAAAAAGTGCTGAAACCTTAGTGTAAAATGTAGGTTCGGGGCATAGCTCCATTCAATTTATACAGTTGTTGGGGTTTTAGTTTAGTCTTAGTTTTTTTCCTGTTAAAGGAATTTTCTCCCATATGCATGTTGCTAGGGGACAAATAGCTGTACTTAAGAAAGACAAAAAGGGGAGTGGGGCGGGCCTGGCTACTCCTTTGTCTACACCTGGGTGTGGGGTCAGTTCGCTCTGAGCGTCCGGAGAGAGAAGCTGCAGAGAAAGGAGCTGCTGCTTCTTTCTTTTTGGCCGTTCTTTCTTCCTGCTGGAAACAACGCCGGGACCCCAAAAGCCGCTTTCCCTGCCCTGCTGGAG
>NW_008239762.1:868888-871476 GCF_000691975.1 Corvus brachyrhynchos
TATAATAACTTGGAGGGAAAAGGGGTTATATCTGCCACTTCAAGGGGGGCCTCTGCCTTCCTTAGCAGACACCTGTCTTTCAAAACCGAGACAACAGTAAATGACGTGATGTGAGTGGGGGGTTGGAAAGAGCATCGCATCCGTCCCGATCGCGTCCTTGTTGGAGCAGCTCCGGGGGGTGCTGTGCAAACGCACTCGGACACACTGTGACACACCATAGCTGGTGGATACTCACAGCCACTCGCACACACACAGAGCCTGGCAGCTTCTACAGCATTGCCGGGTACAAAGAGGCGGGAGGGGTCCTTTGTATGAAGTTCCAAGGGGTTATTGGGGTCCCTGCCCAAAGGGATCCAGGAACAAAGAACACAGAACACTGAGGGGTCCAGGGGTTTATCTGGAGTGGCACCAGGGGCGGGCAGAACATCGGGGACCTATCATCTGGGGGCCAAGGGATGGAGAGGACGTGGGGTGACAGGACAGTGACCAGTGGGAAAGGCGAGGGGTGGAACAAGGGAACCAGGAGCCAGTGGGTTATCAAGGAAAGGAGAACTATCTAGAACATGGACTTAAAAGGGGTAAAAGAGGGTGGTCTTAGACCTCTGAGCCTGCCCACCAGTGGACCTCCACTGTTTTGGGGCTCTGTGGCTCCTCAGTCACTCCTGCGGTGGACTCAACCACTGCAACAAGTAAAGTGCTATACATTAATAAGATTTCATGAGAACAGAAGACACTATAGAGCTTTAACCAACTTATTAAAACTAAGTAGTTATTACTTTAGTTCTACCTTCAGTGATCTTCTAGCAAGTTATTTCCTTTAATACAAATTTGGGCAGTGGGATCAAGAATGAGCTTTAGTTGTCTGCCAGCAGCTCACCTGGGGACCTGCTTCCTGAAAATCTGGGAAGCTCCTACCCAAGTCCAGGTACAGGTTTTGCTGCACAAACCAGGCTCTGGGGCTGCCTTTGCAGAATACTGAAATGGGAAATGGCCCTGAAAGAAGTCCTGTGTTTGTCCGCCACTTCATCTGAAGAAATACTTTGAGTGATGAAACCGAACTGCTCTCCTGCCTTGTGCTGGGAGTGATCTATGACTTCGCTGATGTCTGTGCCTCTGTTGAGACAGGACAATATAAAATGGGCCATGGGGGTTGCAGCCCATTCTAAGCAGTCTCAAATTGGAAATGAGATGCAGCATCAGTACTGTGTGAGGTTTTTCATGGCAGCTGCTTCCCACTGACTCTATTTTCAGTCAGAGTTTGAAGCACAGGCTGTTTTGTTTGGCAACTTGGGCAGTACAATAAATCTGAGTGAGGTACAGAAATGGTGAATGGGTCTCCTGCTTTTCTTTGTTTGAAGCCTGTTTGTTCATGCCTTCCTTGAATTACTGACTTTCTCACCCCACCTCGTACTTTGCATGCATGTGCTGAGGTTTTGTTCACTCTGGTAAGGATGGTCAGTCTTGCAGCTTAAATTCTGCTGATTGTGCTTTTTACTGTAACTGGAAGACATTTTAATGTGTGTGTATTTGTGCTAGAGGTAAGTCTATAAGTTTTGTTCAGGAGCTGTCTAAGCTTTGGAACTTGATGAATTTCCTAAGCCTTTTTGAGTCTCTCTGTGACTATGTAGTTGCATCCTGCACATGCAGGCAAGAAACAGTTTTGGGGGATGACATTTTGATGAATGGATTCAAGACTTTCATAAAGGATGAGTCACTTTGATGGCATTGAGAGAGAATTCCAACAATAAATTCAAAATTTGTGGAGAGAGAAAAGGGCTGCTTTTGTAAATCTTTCCTAAGCATAATCTGTGGCAATTTTGCAAAAAGGAGAGGATGTGGAAGGGAAAAACAAGTGTCTCCCAGGGAGTTTTTTTCCTATCCCAGCTCAGAGGCACTGCAGCATTTTGGTAAGAAGTTTTGTAGCTGGAATGTAGGAAGCTTAAGGCAGAAATAACAATTTGAGCCCAGCCTACTTTAAGGGATATTGTGAAGACTGAGAGCAGGTATCTGAAACATCTATGTTTGCATGGGAGATAACTGTGGAGAAAACAGCCAAGCTTTTGGTAGGATAGAAGGCAATGTCATGATTTGCCTCTGTATTTCCATAGCTATTCACAGGAAAAGAAGTACATAAAGAAATTTAAACACAAATTTGTAGAAAGGTTTTTGTCTGTTCTTTGTAAAAAATGCCCGTAAGACTTTCTAGAAAGAAAAAGATTTGTGTAGTTGACAAAAATAAAAAGACAACTACTTTGGTGAATCAACCAGGAAAATTGGGTGATCACTCACAGGGTTCTCCTGCCAAATTAAAGACCAACAAAGGCACCTGTTTTAATTCAATAGTGTAAATCTTGTGCAAAAGCAGAGACTCTGGTCTGTAAATACTTATTAATTGTGGAGTGCTGTAACAGTGCTTGTGTGGTGCTTGAGGATGGTAAGAGGTTTGTTTGCAGGGCTGGCAGTTCTGAGAATAAGATTATTTTTTTTCTTTCTTTGTCTTTGTAGGAAGAGCAGGCAAGGGTTTCACAGCTCTCATTGATGGTTCTTAGTTGCTGAGCACTTTGTTTCTTTGAGTTTGATGTAGGGAA
>NW_008239762.1:871653-879593 GCF_000691975.1 Corvus brachyrhynchos
AGGTAAAGAGAGGGAGGCACTTTTTAAACTTTTGTAAACATACAGTTACATTGACCTTGAGATGATAAAGCTTCTGCTCTTATTTTCCATCTTCTGTGGCAATGCTTTATCCAGAAATACCTTCACATGGAGTATAGACATTTTAAATCTGTCTTCTGTTGAGATATACAGAAGGTCCACCAATTAATTGCCCCTGTTATTTATGTGCCAGATAGATGGCTTTTTATGGGCAATTTTTTCTTCTTTTCAGCAAACCTTGAGCTTATGACAGTTCAGATTTCAGAGTTCAGTGCTGCAGGTAGTGGTCTGTGCTGTCTTCCTTGTGCAAGGCTCACCTGTAAATCAGAACCTGTATCACAAGAGTGGATGTATTTCTATCCTTGCTGTCGTTATTGTGAAGAAAAGGTACAAAAGAATCATGTCAGTTTTCCTTAGGTATTGCTTTCTGCCTTTAAGAATGTGGACTGAGATTTGGGTACATTTCCATTCATTAATGAGCTTTACGTTATTAGTTAATTATTGTTTTTCTTAATTTCCTGGTGATTCTTAATCAAGGGCAAATTATCTCCTGATAGGTTCATATCTGACTGAGGTAAAGAAATGTTGCAATGAATTCCTCCTGGGTTCTATTGAAAGAGAAAGCTGGACCTGCTGTACCCATCATCAGCTCCGTTATGTGTTCCTCAAGGCTGGGGTACCCTGCCAAACACCTTCTGCACTTATGGGGGTGAAAGAAACACACCCACCGTGCAAAGCCAGGAATTCGTTAGTTTAGCTTGAACAAAAGTCTAACAGCCTACTGAAAGAATTATTATCAGGCCAATTATGATCATACAGGCACTTACAGTCCAGATTATCTAATTATAAGAGCTCATTCTTGATAATGATACAAATATAATAAGCTTTCTAGTGCCTGATCCTTTTCTGGTGTTAATGGTCCTCCTGAAGAAGAAAAACTAGTTGTTGTTAGCAATATGAGTTCTTCATGTGGGGGAGTATGATGCTGGTATCCTCTTTGCCAGGAAGAAGGTGAAGTTAATGTTGATGGTTTCTTCCTCCTCTTCCAGGTCTTATTTGGGGACATTTTTATGTATTTACTAGCACAAATCCACTTAGTTGCTCTTTATCCAGCACTTCATGATAATGTAGTCAAATTTGATATATATAATAATTTATATATAATAATTTTTACATATGTTGGAGGCTTTTTGACAGAATCCCAGAATGAGTCAGGTTGGAAGGGACCACAGTGGGTCATCTGGTCCAACCTCCCTGCTCAACCCAGCCCATATGGCACAGGTCTGGAATATCTACAGTGAGGGAGATTCCACAACCTCTCTGGGCAATCTGCTCAGTGCTTGGTCGCTGCACAGGAAAGAATTTCTTCCTCATGTTCAGGTGGAACTCTCTACGCATCAGTTTCTGCCTTCTCCTCTTATCCTGCTGCTGGGCACCACAGAGCAGAGCCTGGTCCATGTTCTCACACATCCCTGCAGACACTGACGGACATGGATGAAGTTCCTCCTTGTCTCCTCTCATTGCTGAACAGCCTCAGCCCCCTCAGCCTTTCCTCAAGAGAGATGCTCCAGTCCCCTTAATCATCTTTGTCACCCTCCGCTGGACCTGCTCCAGGAGCTCCATGTCTCTCTTGTCTGAGGATCTCAGAACTGGACAGAGCACTCCACATGTGGCCTCACAAGGGCTTCATTTTCCTCTTATCCCTGAATGCACTTTTATCCATATTTTGAAGTTGCATTCCTCTAGCAAGCAGTAATGTAGCATTAGTGAGTTGTTTATAGCTCTGGGACCCTGCTGCCATTCCGTTCCTTCCACCTTCAAGGCCCCTGATGTGAACTTGTGCTTGTCCTTTTGGGAGGCTCTGTCACAGTGTGTTACAGTCCTTGTTTCCCACAGCAGCCTCCAAGCTGTGGTTTACTGATAATTAAAGGAACACTTTATTAGCATAGCATGGTGATACACACATCCCTGCTCTGCAGTTCCTAACATTTCCCTCTGCAGAAGCAGTGAGGCAGTAGAAGATACACATAAATACAGACTTGCTGGCCCAGCATCTTTTTTTCTTCACGATAACATCAGTGGTGTTTTTCCATGATGACTTTGCAACACACTTCATCTGCATCATTGAAACTGAAAACATGTATCAAATCACGGTATTAATTGATCATACCTTGCAAGATGCAGCCTTTATATTTAAGATTTTTTCTGTAGTCTGGTGTTTTACTCCAAGGACTCTGTGTGTATAGTATTACATGTTGGCTTAAGGATAACTGAGATTTTGTCTGTACCCCTTTGCTGTGGCTGAGATATGTCAAAATTTGCATAGGCTCACTCTTGTCTCAGTTTTCATTGGTCAAATTTATGTTCTTTGAGGAAGCTTGTCATGGTCCTGGGATAATGCTGGCAAGGACCAGATCCTGCTGATAAGAAGCAATTTGTGAGGAGAGGCTTCGAATGGCTCAGTGATTCAATATAAAACTGATATGAGAAACGGATTGTGATTTAGCTCTGACATAAAGAACTAAAATAAAGAGCTCACTTTGGGGGAATTCATGTATCTCCTTCAGCCCATCAGTTATTAGTGTATCCTTCAAGGGTTATGGGAAATAACCTTTAGAGGACCTAACTGTAAATATTAATTCCTCAGTTTTGGCCATTGTGCACATTGTAGAGATTAGAAAGATTTAAGAATTGGTAGGTTCATTTCAGTCTCTGTGGCAGACTTTCCTAAAATGTCAGTGACTGAAGAGGCTGAAACTAGAAAACATAGACTAAAAATGTCTCCTATCAATTTTTAATTTGCTTGTAGAAAGGGTATTTTGTCCTCCTGCAGTCAGGATGGAGTAAGAATCAGAATAGCAGGAGGATCCTACGGAGAACTTCAGTGCTGGAGACACAGTGATCACAGTGAAAAGCTGATAAATGTCAATGGACACTGGTAGGTGTTGGAGGGCACCAGAGTGAAGAGTTGTTGGATGGAGTCTCAAAGAACTGAGAGGTGCCAAGTACATTATTCATGCAGAAAAAAGCAAAGTGGTCTCCAAAAGGAGCAAAAAGCAGCTTTAACAGCTGAGCCATCCAATCTTGTGTGTTGATGGGAGTATCCATTTTGTCACCTAATCACCTCCCACTGCAGAGCCATTCTAAAGGGAAATCCAATTTTCCCTTTCCAAAGGGGTGTAGAGGTGACCTTCTCTCTGAGAGGTCTTCTTGGTGAAGAAGTGGTTGCTCCTGTGAAATGGTTTATGAAATATGAATGCTGATCAGACAGGGATTTTTCCATTAGCTTTGAGCTCTCTGTATAGAAGAAATGTTTTGGAGTTGTCAGTATTTATGCATAGAAAATTGTAACTGGCCAGAAAATAAAGCACAAATCAACATTTCTCATTCAGTGACTGGTGCCCACCTGAAAATACTGGGAAGCAGTGTCTCCTTGAATTAATATTTTGGTTGCAGCAAAGTCAAATTGGAAAATACTGGATACGCAATGCTCAGAAAGATTATTCTGGATGCATAGACTTCGCTACTGGAGTGAAAGGAATAGTGGTGGATAATGCTGTGGGACCAGGGGATGGCACCTGATGTCTGAAATGATCCATGCTGGTTTGCCCCTCCAGAGCCGGGAGCTGTGGCTGCTGAGGGCACCCCACACTTACGACCACCTGGCTCTTCCCAGAGGGATGGAGATGAGCCCTTTTCTCTAACAGTGCTGGAATTACCATGTCTTGTCAGGATTTACAATGTTGCATGTGGTTTTGGTGGTTTTTTTAATTAGAATCCTAAATGGTGCAGGAAGGGGTGTGAAGGTGAAGTGACCCTTAAAGAAGTGATGTTTACCAATCTTGTCTTTAATCTTTGTGACCAAGGAAGCTTTCTTAAGTGTTGCTGAAAGTTCTCATGGTGAATTTGAAACCTCTTCTCCCCCTGAACTCAGCAGAAGTTTCCCCATTGACTTCAAGAGAAGTATAATCAGGCCTAGAATTATTAAAATAAATACCTTTAAACTAGAGACTCTGTAACCGTTTTCCAGATGTAGAAGTCTGTGTCAGCTTCATGTTCTTTTCATTATCTGGTAAAATTATTTTGATAGGTGAGATGCTAATTCTGTGTTTCTATGTTGTTTTCTTTGTGTGTCCTTAATATTTACGGAATATTCAGCTGATTTTTGCTGAAGATAACAAAAAATACCCCGCAGCTTGCAATAAGCCGAGGCTGTTATTACACACGTGGTTAGTAGCTATCACAGTGAAATATTCAGTGTGCAACGCTCAGCAATTCTGCAGGCTTAAAACAATATTTTTGCACAATGGCAACACTGCAGCCATTAAGTCAACTTTAGAAAACATAGTTATCTTAAAACAAAAGCAAAAGAAGTGTTAATTTATGCTTCATAACCTGTTATTTGTCAAAATCCTGGAGTCTTGTTCAGCTGTAAGCCACAGTGCTATCTGCACCCTGCAGCAGGGGATACTGGAGAGGAGCAGAAATGCACAGGCACCAGAAGGGTGTCAAATCAAGTGAGTCTTCTTGTGCTGGGAAGAGCATTAATCACCCCATAATGAAGTACGTGTTTGTTTCTGACAGATAATTTGAGAAAGAAAAGAATAAGAGCTAAGAAATTTCTTTTTCCTTCTATTGCTCCCGTGTACATCTTTTGCAGTTACATAATCAAGAGTAATTAGTGAGATATTCATCAAGGATAACTAGCTTGCATGTATCTTACAGATGCAAGTGTGCAAAATATTTGATGTTCTGATTTTCCTCATGATTCTGAAACAGTAACATTTTCATTAGGTTTTGCTTTTCATTTTAAGCTCAAGAGTAATTTATTTTTTCCCCATAAACTTAGGTGGAAAAATATAACTTGAGACACTCAGCAAGATGCTTCAACACAAGTATGTCATCTCAAAAACTAATTATGTTTCATGAAAATCAATTTCAGTCTTTATATTACAAAATTAGAAAAGACCAGTATGAATTTTCAGTTGTATAACATAATACATATATTTTATATATATTGGTAGGTTCTAAATGTAAAAGTTGTCTCAACAGTTCTCTTTTAGCAGACTACACAACAAACTGTACTACTGTGTATTGTACAAGTGTGCTCATGAGCCAGTTAGAGTTGTTTGAGAAAATTTGCATCACATCAATTCACTTAAAGTTAGCGAAAAGTTTTCTGAATCATGAAGAATCTCATCTTCTCATCACCTGCCTCCCATCAGTCCCATGATGGGCGGGTAAGGCAATACAAACCTTCCTTTCCTCTTAATTCATCTCCACTTTCTTCCCAGTCTGGGTTGATGCTCATGGCAGTGCTTGGAAAAGAGCAGTTTCACATCTACTGAATCAACCTTTTCAGGAATATGATGGGCTCCAAGGACTTGCTATTTTTAAATCCTGCATATAACTATGCATGTGTTAGATTTCTTCTAATATTAAAAGACCATCAGGAGGGAATGGCTGCAATCTGTGGTAGAAACAGGAGGGGAAAAGGATTATTCACAGCCTGTATGTTACTTGTTGTCATCTGGAGGGCTTAATATCTCATCATTTACTATGTGGTTCTGTTGCGAAGTTGTGGAGCTCTTGGTATTTAAGAAAAGGTTTAAATTTTGCAGCTCAAGGTGAGATGCAAACAGCCACAGGCAGAGGCAGGCAGAAGTAGCTCATAACTTGGAACAAACTGGAAGTTTTTGCTAAGCCAGCAATAGATTCATGTTATTTATTAAAGGCCTCTTAAAAGTGAAGTGAGTGGCCATTGTGGTTCATATGCTGATAATGTGAGGAGGTAACTCCTGCACAAGACAGAAATCCTACAAACCATGTTTGGAAGGAGTTGCTGCTTTCTCGCTCGCTGAGACAAGATCAGGTAAATGGGACTTGTCACATTCAATTCTTGAATTTCTGCAGGGCTGGAGATGCCCCAGCTCCTCCTGGTGACACGTCCTGGTGCCACACCACCCTGACAGGAAGCTTTCCCTGGCTCTCATCAGCAACTCCCCATGGAGTGGTTGTGGGCTGCTGTTAAAAATACCCTCTGTTCCTCTTCTCTTTCAGGAACCTATCATAGCAATTAATTCCACAGTGGCAGGATGAAAAGGAAGAAAAAAAAAATCTATTAATTTCTTCCTTAGCTTACTTCTTTGTGAGGTTGAATTACTAATTTCATTGAGAAATGGCAGCATTTCTCCTTTCTATGGAAATAACTTGCCTTGTGTAACTTCTGCTGGGAAGGCCTGTAGCACTAACAGGGTAAATTATTTGGGTATTACAGTATCTTTTTCTTGGAGCTTTAATTTTTTCCTCTAATCTTTACAAGAGGAGATTTTTTTTTTTTTTTAGTAATAATAATAATATGAAAGATATTGCCATGAAAAGTATGTAGAATTGCAGAGCACAAGACAAGAGATGCTGCCCTGTTGTGCTGGGTGAAGGAGTTTCCAGCTGCAGAACACTGAAATATATAAATGCTCTCACAAACCACTGAAGACAGAAGGAAAATATGTGCATTTTACATCTTAGCAAGCAATGTTTTCTGCTTTAAATGGCATATTTCATTCCCCATTTGAGCATTTACAGGTGTTACATGAGCTGTGATCTAGTCAGTTATTATTTATAATTGATTAAGCTTGATCCTCTTTGTGAAAGAGTCTAATCTGGTTCAGTGTGACGAGTGTTTATCTGATGAGTTCTTGTCACTCTGTTGGTTGCCCTGTAATTCACATAAAGCAGCAATATCCCATCTCAGTTAACAGGGAGTTATCGACAGCAGTCCTGCAGCATTCAGAGACAGGGGAATATGCACAGCTTCTAGAATCATCATTGGCAGCAAAGAAACACTTATATTAATACTCATTACATATCATAGAGATTTTTTTTAAAAACAAGTGGAATACAAGCTAAAAAAAATGGCTTAATTAAAAACATGTTTTGTATCATGTACAAATTTAGAGGGAAGAGATGTTTAATTTATTTTAAATAAACCCAAATGCCAATTTTGTCCCGCTTCCACCACAGTGCTGAACTATGAACCCATGTTGCCCATGTTTAGGTAATTCGGAAATTTTTGAAAGGCAAAAGGAGCTGCAGTGGACTTCCAGCTCCTTTCAGGGTACAAATGGAGTTATAGAAAGGACAGGACCTAGGGAAGCTCCTGCTGGACTTGGGATGCACATGCAGGACTGAATATCCTGTGTCTTCATGATCCCAGCCTGTTGCTGGCTGGGCAGGTGGAGAGGGAGTGGGCTTGGCCTTTTATTTGGATGAGTTATTTTTAAAAGCTAAACCCACATAAATTAATGATTTAGTGACTACTGGGAATACAGTCATTTTTCCTAATAAAATAAAAAAGACAATAAAGCATCAAGATTTGATGTCATGGCTGTTAAATTCTGAAATTTTATACTTCCATTGATCAGAAAATGAATTTATGGCCTATGTATTTTCAGCATTGTAAAAGTCCATGTAATTTAGTTGTTAATCTAAGGTCAAAAGCGAATTAGCATAATAACATCTGAACTGCACTGCCCTAAAATCCCCTGATAGACATCTCTCTGACTCCTGCTATTATAAAAACTGTTCCCATTGGTTCTTGACCCTATTAAAGTTATTCCTAGATAAGCTTTTGTCTTGGTTTGAAAGATAGGTGTCTGCTAAGGAAGGCAGAAGCCTCCCTGAGAATGCCAGATACAACCCCGTTCCATCCGAGTTATTATAATTTTGAAATCAAGGGGCTTTTAGGCAAAGATGTGGAAAATAGGAATAACAGTTCTTTACTATTATTTATCTATATGTGTATAACCAGTCAAACAAACAACAATAACTATGGCAGTAACAGCAAACAATCACAAACCCAGACCCAGCCTTCTCGGCTGTCAGGCCCTTTCCCCTCGGGTGCAGTTCCGCTCGCAGCCGGCAGG
>NW_008239762.1:879783-901198 GCF_000691975.1 Corvus brachyrhynchos
CAACAGGGGGGCAGGCCGGCGACGGCCCGGCCGCCAGCGGGGCAGGGAAGGTGAGCCGGGGATCCTGGGGTCTTTCTCCGCAGAAGGAAAAAAAACAGCCGAGGAAAAAACAGCTTCCCTCTCTGGCGTTTGGGGACTGAACTGCCCACACACCCAGGTGAAACAAAAGAGTATCCAGGTGCACCCCACCCTCAGTGGGTAGCTCTTTGTTTTCCTTAAATACCCAGCAATTTGTCCTCCTAGCAACAGTATGGGGGGAAAATTCCTTTAACAGAAAAAAACTAGGAGAACTCCTAAAACCCCAACAGCTCTGCAAGGCTAGTTTATGAGAGCCTGCTTGAATAAGTAGTCCTTAGATGATGCCTTTGTGCTGGTGGGATGACTGTTTTTCCTGTGAGATATTTACACCACAGAGAGAGCCTGTATCAATCCTGATGCTTGTTATGATTTCCCCTTTGGTTTCATAAACTTTGTTAAAGTCTCACTGCTTTTCAGAGTCAGTTCTGACAATGTTAAGTTATACGTTCAAAGGTATAAAATTATTTCAGGCTGGGTTTTTCCACCTCTCATTTTATCACCTTAGTGTCATAGTATTCACGTACATTGTGTTTCACCATTCAGCCTTTACGTGCTTTTGGTGTCCTGGGTATGTTTATTAAATAAGGCCTTCTTCTGTGTATTGCAACAAGTGTTTAACTCTTGAGTTTAAAAAAAAAAAGCCAACGCCCACTTTTCAGGGTGGCAAAGGGCTTGCAATAATGATGTAAGAAGTACATGTAATGTCCTAATGTGTCTTTAGTTTTGAGAGGATTTGATCCAGAGGGGGACTTCAGGCATCTGGCTCTGGCAGCAGAATCTTGTGGGCTTGTGGTTTCTCTGTTATAAAATGCAGGGGAGAATTGGGAAACTCAGATTTAGGAAACTCAGATTTAGAAAACCTTTTGAAAAGCAGCATGCTGAACTGAACTGAACTGTCTAGTGTGGTAAATGAGGAAGACAAGGGTGAAGTGAAGAGGCCAGAAATGGGGTCCTTTTGGAAATCCACTTAGGATGTACCGGGTGTGCACTAAGACTCCTGGCTGAATTTTTTAGAAATAGGTGGAATATTTCTGCTTCAGGCCCCGTGTCACAGTTAGATTTATTAAAATAATCCTGCTTCTGCCCCAGGGAAAGCAGCCCAGTTGCAGGATCCCATTACAAGGCTGGAGAATCAGGGTCAGGCTTCTCATCCCTTCAGGCTGGGCACAGTCATTTGCAAACCGATGGTGCCCATACTCTGCACCTCCAACGTGGCAATACAGTGTATCAGGATAATGATGAAGGCATTTAGATCTCTTGGAGAAATGTCATTTAATTATTCATTGTGAACTGTTGGTTGAACTCTGCTGGCTGGGTCACACACGTTTTGAGCTTCTTTGTAAGCAGAGGAAAAGACAGGAGGGAATCCAATACAGTATCCCTGCCTGCTAATTATTTGCTTACCGATCCATGGACAAAAACAAACATAACAGGCATTAAACCAGCTACTGAAGTTAGCATTAGCGAACAGCTCTGCCACATGAAAAGGCAGAAAGATGATAAGAAGAAGATGTTTTTTAGGAACAAGTCACACTTTTCTATTGCTGCTATTTACTTTGAACAACTTTAGGGGGGGTCCTTGTGATGCTAAGAATGCATGGACTAATGGTATGATTGGGTAATATCTCATTTTCATTTGCATAACTCAAGTAAAACCAACAATTTGCAACTAAGGGCAGCATAAATGTAGTGCCAGCAATCCCAAGCGTGACTAAGTGCAGTAAGGGAATGCCGGTGATGATATTTCATCACATGGCAAAAAAAACAAAGTAGAAAATAACTACAGTATCAGAAAAATAAAAACTGGAGGGGACAGTCACTCATTTAGGTGATCTTTGATTTAAAGGAAATAGCATTTGTTTGAAACAGCAGGTGCATATCTTGTTTAGAACTAGGAGGAATTCCACTTAGACATGCATTTGCACAATGAAGACCTCAGGAGTTGCCAAGGTATAATCTTTGCAGATTGTTAAGCACTCCATGAAAAAGACTGAGATACCAATTGTGAGAAGAAAAAACCCATTGTGTAAGTTATTTATTTTCTGCTATGACCAGTTTTCTGTACAGGAAAGAGAGGGTGTGTCTACCAGGAGGTCTGACAGAAGGGGAGCTCTGCGACCAGGAGCTCTCCCATAGAGAAGAGCAGGCAATGGCTGTGTGCAAAAAACTTGTGCCACACCTACTTGTATGGCTATCCAAGGAGAACAATTTAATTACTTAAAAATTGAGAACAAGTGTGGAGTTCTTTTAACTTGCAGCAGTAAGACTAAAGGGTTCAAATTCTGGTCAGACTCAAAGCACTAATTATAATCATCCCAGTAATTGCAGAAAAGTACTGCAGCTGGGAGGTGATTATGGTTTTGTATACACCTCAGCTGCTCCTTTTTAACCATGTGAGACAGCACCCTATTATCTTCCTTTTGTTCCCTTACTTATCACTTACCTCTTTCCTTAGCACTGGAGGGGAAAAAAATCCTGAAAAAATATTAGCTCTGCAAAATGCAATGAAATCCTTTCTTTAAGGGCAAGGGCTGGAGGTGGGGAGGGGAAGGAGCAAACTTCATCCCTTCTCTTGTGTTTTGAGCACTCAGAAGTTGCCTATGAAACTAAATACTTCAGGGCTCATGAGTGGCTGGTAGGAAGCAGGGTCAGTATCATGCTATCTTTAGGAAAACAGGAGTGCACAGGGGTAAGATATGTTCAACAAAGATGCTTCACATTTCAAGCATTCTTTTCTGGGAAAAAAGATATCATACCTCTAGTTTTGAGTGTGCTTATAGACTTATACTGTATTAGCACAATAAAGCAAATTTTTATAAGTAGAAAATGTTGATATTTAGAAAATATAAATGGTGGAAGAAGTGATTACATTTCAGATTATTTTTCTCTATCTATCAAGGATATCCAGGCATTTGAAAAAGAATGCAAAACTTGAAAATAGAGCATGGTACTCACTCATTTTTCTGCAAGTTTTTCTCTGCATGTTTCTCTGTATTTATTTCTTGGCATTGAATGGACTGCCCAAGTAGTGTTACCATCACCCAAAATGGCAAAGACTAATTCAGTGTGTGACTGAATTTTAGAATATCTCAAGCTGGGTTGGACTCATAAGGATCATGGAGTCCAACTGCCTGCCCCTTGCAGAACCACCTAAAACTAAGCCATGTGTCACCAAGAGCCAGATGGTCCCTCAGCTGTTGGCAGGTTTGGTGCTGTGGCCACTTCCCTGTGGAGCCTGAGTGACTGACCACCCTCTCAGGGAAGAAGGGGGTGACAATATGTGTGAGGTATTTTTCTGTGAATAGGGGAAAGGAAAATTCACAAAAGACGTGAAATAAAAGAATTGAGAAGGAGCAGGAGGACTCTGCTGACAATGTTTTGCAAACTCCGTTCTGTGTATCTATTATGTGTGCCTCCAGTGGTAACAAAAGATCTGAATACCCCTCAAACAATTTGAAGTTAGAGTTTTTGCTTTTACAAATCACTGTGGCCCCTGTTCATGGCCAGTCATTAGCTGTGGACACTAAAAGGGGGTGGCAAATTACTGGGTTCTTCCCAGAATTGTGAGATTATGGTTTTGTAAGATGATGTCATCAGACTGTGAGCCATAATCAGGGACACACTGAGGACCATGGGGGTTTGGGACTGGAATACATTTTGCTGACATGAAGATCTAGTGAGGTCCCTGCATATTGTCCCTCTGTGATATACAGAAAATATTCCCTTTTTATTTGGAGACTCAGAGCTGAGCACTTTCATTTCCCTCCAAAGAAGTAGTCTGGGGATAAAATCAAATGCGATCTTGGATTGCACCTCAGTATCTGCTTGACTGCTGTGTCAGACACCGGTGAGAGCAGAAAACACAGGCTCCTTCAATGGGACAATCTCCCCATTTCAAAAGACAGGATTTCTCTGTCTGTTAACATCCCCTGGAGATCCCTGCTGGGTCAGGCCCTTTTAACTTCTCTAATAATGACTGGGGTGGCAGGACAGGAGCTCTCAGGAGCTTTGCAGGTGTTGGCATGCTGATAACATGGCAGGGCAGGTCCAGAGGGACCTTGGTAAGCTGGAGAGGAGAACTGACAGGGACCTTCCGCAGAGCAGCAGTGACAAATGCCATGCCCAGCATCTCGGGCAGAAAAATTCCAGATTTAATATAATAGGGGTGGTCAGAAGGCTTTTGAGAGGCTTTGCAGAAAAATACCTGGAGTGGTCTCATTTTTTATTGATATCTCAAAAAGCATTTATGCTGTGGGGAATGTTTTGGGGAGGAGTCATGACCAAAATTCTGGGTGAACTTTGCGTCATCCTACTGAGGCTAGTCTACATCATCACAAAAGCTACAGTAAAATTTGCTAGGTTGTCTATAGCCTGGCTAACCTATCTCTAGCACCTCTAGGTATTTTGGTTATTCCCTTGAAATCCTTAAATTTGTTGAATGGTTAGGTTCAGAATAGTTTGTGCTGTGAGCACTTAGCAGAAAGCAACTGTCATTATAAATGTTTCTCATCCCAGGGGTTTTTACGTGCATTATGTCGCTGTTTCTTGCAGAGACTGAAGGAACTGAAACAGAGGGAGTTTGCTCGAAATGTAGCATCTAAGTCACGGAAAGATGAAAGAAAACAGGAGAAAGCCCTTCAACGTTTACACAAGCTAGCTGAGCTAAGGAAAGAGAGAACGTGGTAAGTCCATAGCTGCTCAAACAGAAAAAATAAGCTGTTAGCTGGTGCTGTGGGACGCAGAAGACCCTTGGCTGTAGCCACACACACGTTTCTAGGGCATTTTGGAAGCATTCTGTGCACAGTATTTGATTCACACTGTGTGCAGGAATGAACGTTAAGCATTGCTTTTTCAGCTGAGCTAAAATGACACATTTTTTTAGTTTAAAAAAAGATGTGTTTCATATATATTTCATAAAACCAGGCACTTTGGTTGAAAGCTGAGTGAACTAGGTCATGCATTTGCAGGCTGACACTACTTCATTGATGAGGTGAGGAACACAGTCTGTCTCTCTAGGATGTAACAGATCTCTGCGATTTAGTTTTCAAAATGCTCGCCTGGGAAAACATCCAGAAACCTAGCTTTAAATCTCAATAGCTGGATTTTTTTTTATTAAAAGGTAAGTGCTCATTTTCCCCTGCTCAGCAGAGTGTTTACCTCCCTCTGCAAAAGTGACTCCTTGCAACTCATACATTTTAGTATTGTGTCTAGGCAAGCTGTTGAAATTAATATTGAGCTTGCTAGTTGTGACTGAATTATCAAAATATGACACAGTTCTGACACTGATAAGCCACTGAAAATATATGTACTTGTCACAGTGTAATCTCGGAAGAAAAAAAAGAGAGAAAAAATATAGATGCTCAAGTGCAAATGTTTTCTCTTTTTTCAGCCTTCGCCTCCCCAGATGAACTAACAGAGAAGTCCAACCAAGCTGCAGCTCTTGTTCAGAAATAGTCTCTTTGTCCCTAGTTTGGGTGGTGGGCAGCATGCTGAAGCAAAGTCTGAATGATCAGGTGCATGGGACATGAATGTTGCAGGGTCTGTTTGATGGGAGCAACACGACACCTAATTTTTTATAACTCATGTGGAGACTCTCTCCTCCATGAGTGTTTTAACTGTCCATATTTTATACTTGAGTATATTAGATATCATTCCCCCTAAACATGCTCCAAAATCTGAATTTTGCATATTTCCTGAGAAAGAGGAAAGAGGAACTTACTGTTTCCCTTTTTCCATGCTAGTGAAGCACAGATTTTGCAAGCTTTTGTTGTTTCTGGATTGTTTGGGGTTTTTTAAAATATCCTTCTGCTAGTTCGTGAAGGAAAATTTCTATCTGAGCTTAATTTATCTGTTTCATAATTGTCATTTACTACCACTTTGCATCCTTAGAGGTGTGATATAGACAGACACAGGATTTTTTTAAACTGGCACTTTGTAGGCTTGTTTTGTTGAAGTCACCATTTTATTCTGTGGAAGAAAGGATTTGTGTGGGGGTTTAATATGTATTTCAAAATTGTAAAAAACTGGGCAAGGCAGGAATTCTCATGAGGAATTCCTTTCTCATAAAACCTCTACCTTAATTTCTAGATCTGATAGGGTAAAGTCATTATTTTTGGCGCTTCTTGGGTTCCTAAATGACCCTTGCAAGTTCTACCAATGGCTCATCAGCGAGTATTGCTCTGCACTGTAGCACAGAGTGATTTGGCTAAAACAAGCAAACAAATGGTTTTAACATAGGCCCATTACTCCTAGTGCTGAGCAGTTTCTGTGGCTCCTGGAAAATTGGCAGCTTAAACACTTTTTGCTCTTCTCCTTGCTTCCTACTAAGTCAAATAGAACAGATGGGAAGAGGACATGAAACGAAGAACAGAAGTAGACAGTGATAAATTTTTTCTCAAGAGGGATGAATCACTTACTTTACTTCTGTCAGCTGAAATGCTCTCCCCAGTTTTATTTTTCCATGAAAGAAATTGCTGAGATGGCGATGGTTTGGTTTGTGCACACAAATAGGATGGGGGCTGCTGGGCAATTGCCTGTGGGCAGAGCAGCAGTCACTGGAATGATGACTAAGGGGGAAGTGCTCTATGAAGCACTCTGTTTTAATATATTTTGTAACATGAAGGAATGTAAAACTGCTATCTGTAGTAATAGTGTTGTAACCGTGGTGGTCTGCTGGGCGGAGAAGCAAGATTTCTGTGGAGACAGTCTCTTTGGCCAGCCAGCCTGTCTACAGAAACTTAACTACTTTGTAGGAATGTTAGTCCTTCAGCTGATGACTTCACATGAACGAGCCAGGGGCATAATATTTACTCTTTTTTTTTTAGTACTGGATAACTGATCTTTATCATAAAAGATGGCATTTTTTCATAGTCTAAATGCACATATCCACAGAGTCTTCCTCTTTCCTTAAACAACTCCCTTAAGTACCAATGTAATTACCAATTCTAATTACCCATGTACCAATTTCTGTCAGCAATCCTCTGAAAGGTATTGACTCAAAGTTTTATTTTCCTTCCTAGTGCTCCTGGAAGTGGCCCTATGTTCAAATCCACTACAGTGACTGTGCAAGATGATTGCAATGATACCCCCAAAAGTGCCGCCATAGATTCTACCAAAAGCCAGAATTTCAGCTGTACATTAATGCACGATGCCCAGAATTGCAAAGACGTTGCTTCTGT
Organism: Corvus brachyrhynchos; assembly: GCF_000691975.1. Classification (NCBI taxonomy): domain Eukaryota; kingdom Metazoa; phylum Chordata; class Aves; order Passeriformes; family Corvidae; genus Corvus; species Corvus brachyrhynchos. The sequence continues at coordinate 887,040 of NW_008239762.1, forward strand.
TGTTTCTTCCTCTCCTGGAGATGCAGGTAGTCCTCAATCCGACACTAATAAATGCGGAGATCAGGTTCAAGGAGCTCAAGGACACAGAGTTGGGTTCTCCTTTGCTTTTCCTAAGAAAGCAGCAGTCAAACTGGAGTCTTCAGCTGCCGTTTTCTATGAGTTTAATGACGAAACCTCCATGGAGCATGGATTTAGCAGAAGGAGTAGGTTTGTTCCAGAAACATGTAACCTTCAGTCTCCTTCAGCAGCCGAAATAGTTGTATGCCCTGAGGAGAAACACAACTGTTTTCACCCACTGGTGGAAAAATGCACAGACACAGCAGAAGCTCCTGAATCTCAGGAGTCAAAAGAGCCATCTAGTGAGGAAAGCGGGGTGCTGGAGAGTCCCGCTGTAACTCCTGCCATGTCCCACTCAAAGCATCCGGTGTCCTTGGACACGGATAGCCACAGTGTGGATGTAAGTGCAGCCGACTTGGGGCACCAAACACTGCCCCTGGCTGCAGACAGTGCTCAGGTCCTGCCCCTGGATGGCAGTGGGCATGAACTGCAGGCTAGCAGAGCTCCTGTGCAGGAACTTGTGGAGGATTGTTCTTCTCTGCAGGATGTTGCGGAGGAGAACTATAATGACGGGAACAGTGATCCATCTGCAAATGAAACTGAAATAAAAAACCTGGGGGCAGATGCAGTAGTTCCAGCACCATCTGAAGAAGGTAGTGGAGCCCCAAAAAGCAAACCGGACATGTACAAGAGACCCTGTCAACCCTTCGTTCCTGTTCTTAGCAAATACGGATCAAATATTCTTCAGTGGCCATCAGAAATGTTAATTTACACAAGTACAGACCCATCAATTTCGTATAGCTGTAATCCTTTATATTTTGATTTTAAGTCATCAAGAGCAAGCGACAGCCAAGAAAAGCCCAAGCATCAACCAAACATACCTCATTTGCACCATAAAACTGAATCTCACCATGTCTTGGTCTCGGATTTTACAAATAAACCTACTTCAGAGTGTGGTGGTTATGAAGTAGAAGTGAAGAAAAATGTGTGCAACTATACAATACCCCTATTAAGTGATGTTTCCCTCTTCAGAAATTGTGACCTTGCAAAAAATCAAAACAAAGTGTCCTTGGATGAGTCGTTCACGATTAGAAAAATAGAAAAGTATCACATGTCTCAAAACCCCTTACAACAAAACACTGTGATAGATAAGAAATACAACAAAGTCTGGATCAAAGAAGGCCATGAAAAATGGCTTCACAGAGGCAGAAAAAGTAAAAGGAGAAGAAAATTATGTCATTGTCATTATCATCACTGTGGGGACACAACAGTACCGGAAATGGAGATGTCTCCAGTAACCGAAAAAGAAGTTACTTACAGAGATGAAAATAAATATCAGCACCTCCAAAATAATTCAGAGAAGTGCAGACATGATGCAGGGAATATCTGGTTAACTGCGAGTGAGGTACTGCAGTCACATCGAAAATTTGGCATTGAAAATGGTCCTAAGAGAGTCATGTCTGCATCAGATCACATACACTGGGACAGAGGCTGGTGTGACTTTTGGAGTGCAAAAAATAGTGGCCAACACCATGGTTGTAAAGGACCACACAGAAAGAGCAAAGCAAGCTCCCGAAGGCAGGCAAAGCAGCTGACTACGAGTTCCAGGAGGCACAGCCTAAGGCACTCTAAAACGTGCTGTAGCTGGAAAGGCAGGAGGTCAAGCTATAACCCAGAGCATAAATGTTTAGAACAATGCAGTGAGGAGAAGGGGCTGAGCCAAAACCAGCCCATAAAGAGAGGTTACAGTGTTCTGACAGAAGAGCCTGAGAAACCCCACCGCAAGCGGAGGCAGCACACCTACTCTTCTTCCTCGGATGAAAGTTCATGTGGACAGACATTATCAGCAGAGGAATGTCTAAGGCAAGTACATGCTTTAGGTACATATCACAAGGCAAAAGGGAAACACAGGAGAAGGAAAACTAGAATCCATCATGTTTTCCTTGACAGGAATGCAAAAAGTGAGACCTCTGAACCTTCCAAAGAAAATTCTGCAAATTCTACATTAAATATTTTGGGGGACCTATTGACTCAAGACGATCTAGAGGAAACTAATGCAGATCCCAAAGATGATGATGCAAAAGATAGGGATGAAACAATGGAGCTGGAGGAAAGCAAGGCGCCTCTAGAAACTGCTGGCCCACAGGTGCTGGAAGATGATAAACTGATGGCGTGTGCAGTGATGGAGAGCGCACCGGCCATGCTTCCTGATGTCATCACAAGTTCTGCTGCTTCTGCTCCTGACCACACTGCTCCAGCAGCTGCTGCCAAGCAGGATCTTCCCCAAGAGGCAAAGAAAAAAGAAAATGTCAACAGTCGTGAAAATCAAGCTCGTTACAAAATTCCCGTCCCCAACAGGCACTTGGAACATGCTCCTCCTAAATCCTATCTTTGCCATTATGAATTGGCCGAGTCTCTACCGCATGAGAAAATGGGTGAGGTAGCCGGTGAATGGGTGCAGTGTAATCCTGGCATATTTAGCAGCCCCCCGCCCTTGCCATTCAAAGAAGCACAAGTAAACAGTCACACCTTTCTAACTACCGAGCAGTTAATAGCCCCCTTCCCCCTGCCCGATCAGACGCTGATATTCCCTCCTGATAACCACGAGAAGTTCAAAGAGCTCCCATCGGAGGCGTATCAGCAGATCGTGCCGCAGAACGTGCTGTCCAGCAAAGTGAAGTTCGCGTTCGCCCCGCCGGCGATGCAGCCCCCGGGCTCGCCGCTGCCGCCCTTGCCGCTGCAGCCGCCGCTGTGCTCTACCTCGGTGACCACCATCCACCACACCATCCTGCAGCAGCACGCTGCCGCCGGCGCGCTCAAGGTTCTCCAGCCCCACCAGCAGTTCCTCTCGCAGGTCCCGGCTCTTTCCAGAGCGCCTTTACCTCATCTGCCGGTAGGACCGCGGCTCTGCCCGGGCGGCCACGCAGCCTTTGTCGCCCCGCCGCACCTGCCGCTGCTGCCGCCCTCGGTCCTGCACCCCGTCCCGCTGGCCTTTCCCCCGCTGCCGCACACCGTCTTCCCGTCCCTGCTGGCCCCGCACCCGGCTGTCATCCCCCTGCAGCCGCTCTTTTAGGACAGGAGTGGAGGAAGGAGCGTTCAGCTAAACCGTCCTGCTGTTTCTACAGTTCCCTCAAGCTTTGCAAAGTGGTTCTGTGAACTAAACTGGTTAAAATTTCTCATTCCGTGGGAAGCATTTACTGTACGTATAATGATGCAACAAACATTCATGGCAAGTTCAGACCTATACTATTACTAAAGCACTGAATAGTCTGATACTAATTACGAACTATATATATGTGAAAATCATGTCTTAGAATATGTATAATGTATATAAAATATATTTATAGTTCTATAACTTATGTTGTAAAGTATTCACTTTTTGGTTTTTTATCTTTGTGTATTTGCACCTATTTAATGTTTAGACAAAGCTGATGCACTATGTTTTGTACTATGTTCTCTGAAACTGTAAATCTAGTGACAAATATCTCTTGCAATAAATTTTTGTTAACTACTTAAGTATATCAAAAATCTTTCATTATAAGCCTCATGGATGTTGTTCTTCCATGTTGTTCTGCAGCTGAATAGCATCCTCTGCCCCTGCTATGTTAGGATAACCAGGTTTCCTACATGTCAGTGATTTATTAGGGAGGCTCAGAGGCCAATACCTTGAGTGCAGCTGTCTCACCAAGCCAGAGAGAAAGGGTAATAGATGTGTTTGTGTTAGCGGCTTGATGTCACCATGACAAATTTTGCCTACTTGTACTATGTGCACAAACTGCTGACTGGTGGAGCTGATCCCTTTTATACTAAACCACAGAAAGACAATGTAACAAATATAATGCTGGTGATGGAAGGGGAAGAAAGGATAATATTGACAGCAGTTTGGCTTTGAGGGAATACTGCTTGTAGCAGAAGGGTAGAGCCTTGGTTCCCCTGAGCAGTTTCTCTGATGGTCCACAAATCTGTTGGAGGGAGCTCCTTGCTGCTGGGCAGTGTGTGAAGGCAGCAAGAACACAGGAGGATGAGGGGGAGGTCAGGAAATCCACCAGAGTTTGATACGAATTCTTACCTCTTCACCCCACTACTTCCTCCAGCATTTCGCTAAAGAAGTAGAATAACAACAGAATAGAGATGAATTAATAATATACTGCCATTGTTTCTAACTGTATTTCAGAGACTTCTCCCTACCTCTGCAGCCTTTTTATTGCTGTCAAGGTTCTTTTTCAAGCTTTAGTGAGGTGAAATCTTGTTTGCTTTAGTATAAGGTGTATCAGACCCATGCCTGCGATAGTCCAGAATAAAAGCAGAAGTCATTCTGAGATAGAACCATCCCTTTGGGTTAAAATGAAGTGTTATGTGAGTGAAGCCACAGATTTGCAGCATGAAGGTTAGTGCTATAAGTAGGCCCTCCATAATAAAAGGTAGGTGATAGCTCTCTCAATTAATTACTTCTTTTCACCTTTTTATATACTATAATAAAATCATATAAAGTTGAACTGAAAGAATAGTGAATTTTAAGTATTATTAATATACATTGCATATTAATAGCTACATGCGTTAACCATTTGCAAAGTAATGCTATATCCTACAACAAATATATCTGGATCTTATTTTCTGCATTGATAGCATTAGAACTTACCTGTATCAATATTGCAAGTTTTAGTATAATATTACATTAAAACTATGGCAAACAACATCTTGCCACTCTGATTATAGAGTCACCTGCTCAAGGGATGTGAGCTTTCCATGTTGTGCAGTTGCAAAGGGCTAAACTATGTTAATAAGCAAAAAGCTGATGAGAAAGAGCAGGTGAGCAGCCAGGTTCTGGAGAGTGCCCGGATCCCCCGCCTGAGGCTGCAGCAGGGCGTGGGATGTTGCTGAGCACCCACCCCTGTAATGCCAGAAGGAAGGTATATTTTCTCTAGTTCTAACTTCAGGTGGATGCCCACTTCTATTTATGTGGTACCTAAAAAATACAGGAATAAGTGACTTTATACTCCTTTGTTTCAAGAGTATGCCTGTGTAAGGTGTTTGTCTCTACTACATCCTGTCGCTGAGCACAGGAATCTCCGTTGGAAGCGGGAGGGTTGTCCTGGGTGACTTGGGTCCCTTGGGTGACATGTACTGGCTTCTGCACTTCTGCCGTCCTCAGTGGGAGGCAGCACAGACAGTGCCCTGGGTTGCACTGTCCCATCAAAGACAAAATCCATCTCATCATAGAGAAGTACATTAAGAAAAAAAGAAAAAGAATCCACTTAGGACAAATATGGTTGCACGTTCTGGCAGGAGATTAAAAATCCCCAATTTAAAATTTTCAGTTGCAATGTTCATTGGAAACTCCCGTCTATGAACTTGGAAGTCCACATTTTTTCACCAAAATGTTCCAGCAACTTTGAATTCTACTTTTTCCTTACAATTTAAATTATTTTTTCTATATTAAGTTGTTAAACAGTTTTAAGACATTGCACAATTCTTTATTATCTACTGTAATTGCTGTTCAATAGTGTATAAACTATTTAAAATAAAAGACTAATAACCATAAAATGTAATAATTTTCTAATATGGTATTGCCTTTAATGCTAGAACTGTTTGTATATGTGACTTCATATGTAAAAGCAAAAGCAGTATAAAAATAAACCACAAGTTAAGTTTCAAATTGAACACACTAAATTAAATTACCTACTGAAATATTCTTTTGAGTTTCTGTTTTATTATTAAATACATAACTTCTAGTAAGTTATATAAGGGTAGTTCTGCTTTTGTATGTTTTATCTGTTATTTTAGATTAAATGTATATTTTTTATTCCATAAATTGGTAGTGTAATTTATAAACAAAAACTATTGAAAGTGCTAAATAATTGAATTTTTATAATTCTAAATAAATTCTACCCAATTCCTTAAATCTAAGTAATTTACTTCTGAATTTAAAAATTTGCACAAATCTAGTGTGTCTATGCTCCTGGCCACTTTGCCAAATTTAGAATTTATTGGGGTTTCTTCCTAGTGCAAGCAGTAAAAGTGTTGCTCCCAAAGGGCAAGAATTAGACCTTCAGATCTAACCCTAAGTGAGGTTAGAGATTTTGTGATTTCCCAGACCAGCTCTGCAGAGAAGTACCTGAAAAGTTATGCTGTTCCATTGAGATGAGAAGAATATCTTTATTTTGGTCCTTAGGAAGTTGCAGCCTGCCCAGACTGGCCTTCTTGGGGATGTTCCATTTCTCAGGTAACATGAGCTATAAAATAATGGTCCAGAGGAGCTCTTGGGCATTGAGGAACGTAACTGTCTCACGTTGTGAGGGACAGTTTGGAGTAACTGGGCTTTTGTCTTGTGTCTCTTGTGTCTGTAAGTACACAGCAATTTTAAAATGCTACCAATACATGCAAAGAATCAGATTGTTCATTCGGTTTCATTCACAAGCTAGAAGCTACTCAAGCTGTTTATTGCTGGGGAGAAATGACCAGATTTCAGGTTCTGCAGGAGTAAGCAATGAGTTGTGGCTCACGGAGAAAGTGCCGGTCACAGACATTGGTAAAAGAAACACTTTGTGTGGAGGATTATTGTATGAGAATGTTTTTACCTTTCAGTTTAATCAAACAACAATGAAATGGTTATGAAGCAATGTCTTCTTTACCTGCAATGTTAACTTTTCATTAGCTGGTCAACTTTTGGCACTTGTAAAAGAGTCCTTTGGGTACGGTATTGAAATGAAGCTTTAAAAGGCTATTGGAACATCCACTTCTCTTTATTCTTGTACATGATGATGTGCTACTAATACAACAGATCAAATGGCTATAATTTTTCTGACAAGTTTATTTTGTGTAACTCTGCTTTTCCTTCAAATTACATGTTTTCTGTTATGATAATATTAACTTGATATGCTGCAGTTAAAATACAGCTTTAAATATATTTGTTCAGATACTTCCTTGGTGTAGATTAATGTACTGCTTTTGGCTTTGGCTTGTAACCACCGAAAATCACAATGCCAAGGGTTTTGTTAACTCCCCCAAATTAAGGCAATACGTTATGACCACATGAATGTATTTTGAAGACAGTTCCTTGTTTGTAAGGTGGTAAATTTTAATCTGATGGGTATTTTGCTGCGGTGCTCAGAGTCTACGTGTTCTGAACTCCATACATTCATTTTCTGCTCTCCAATTACTGTACATTGCCGAAAGGCTTGTGTATGTGTAGCAGTGCACACATTTATGCAATATGCCTACCAGTTGTAAAATATTACAGTGCTATATTAACTCTCTTTATTGAAAGTAAAGACATTTTTACTGTATAAAGATCATGAGATATTTTTAAATTAACATGACTGACTATCTAAATGTGTATGTTATTTCATAGATCACTTTGATTTAGTATTTGCAGCAGGCATGGTTTTGTACATTACGTCCTCCCTTCTCCTCTTCAGGAACATTCTAAAGTTTTCTCTTTTTCTCTTTCTCTGTGACTAAGATTATCAGAGTTTATTGGAATTTGCCTATTTATGAAATGAACCAGGCTATTTTATTACTTTCATCTGCAATAATTAGTGTACCAACTTTATGAATTCTAAGACATCTTATTTTTGCTTCAAGCTTCTGTTTTATATTATGGGTATTATAAAAGGTTGGGAGAATTTCTACCCTGAGTCTAAATTCTGACCTGTTAGTGAATTTCTGAAACCAATGGACTCTAAGGAAGCTTTGCCATTAGTGTTACAGAGGATTTATTTTGACCTGTAGCATTAGGCCTCTTTATTTATTAAAACTGCCTAATACTTGCTGCTTTCAGTTGAATAATAATTTCATAAGGTATGATGAAGGGCACAATCCAGTAAAGGACAATGAATCAATTTTTAATCAGTCTTCTACCTCCTTTGTTGTCAAGTTTTTTATATAATTAATGACCATAAAGTTAAATCTTTAAAATTTCTGTTCTGGATCATCAGTGGTTTGAAACACATACATGCACCTTCTAGACTAATACCAAAGAGAAAAACTGTTCATTGGAATATTGGATTTTCTATCTGTTCAGGCTCACTTAGAAATTTTAGTAAGTGGGACTACATTAATACAATATGCAGGTAAAATAATGTATCAGGAGTCTTTGTTTTTGCTGAGATAAGATCAAAATGTGCAAATCCATGTAGAAAAAAACATAAATAAGCTTCAAATGTGAACCCATGATGAATACGGTATTGTTTATGAGAATTAAAGATGATTACTCTTAAATCAGAAGTGGTGTTTGTTTGCTATGAATAAGACTTTAAAAGGGAATTTTTTTTCTTCAAAAGAACCAGCAAACAGGAAAATACTTTTGAAAATACTTGGTTTTAGATCAGCTGGGTAGGACCTGTGTACCTTTCTCATGGGTGAGAAGGAGCAAGTATTGGACATTCAAAATCCTACATGTCATAAGGAAAAATCTTACACTTCCAGTGCACTCTTATCTCGATTTAATCCAGTGAAACCTGCAGGAAGAATTAGGAGATTCATTTAAATGAATATATTTGGACTACTGTGAATACAAAGAAAGTGAAGCCCAGCTCAGGTCCAAATTTTTTCTTGCAATGTGACTCAGATTTAACAGCCTACGTAATTTGACCCCCAACCTTCTTGCATGTCACAGACTCTTCTATAAATGGCTTTTATGTCACTGGAGTGCTGGCAAGAATGACAGTGAAATCCAATCTCTCCTCTTGTGTCAATAATGCCTGCTGAAGCCATCACTGTAGGAGATGCTGAAAGGAGGAAAACTGAATTGGACAGTGCCTAAATCATGCTTTTTACTTGTGGAATTGTAAGTGGAAATGGGAGCTTACTTGCATTTTACTGTTTCTACATCTCCAGCTGTGCATGTGTGTGTGTACACATGTACCAGGTTACTGGTTTAGGATTATTTTTTTCTAGGTGTAGTTAAGTAGTGGTAAGAATATCTTGTTTGAAATGTACATAGCAGAAGGGAAGAAACTGTTGAAAGGAGGAATAATGACACAGAATAATAAGGAGAAAAAGTGGTTGTAATATAATGAGCCCATCTTTTCCTCTCGAGGGTGGAGGGAAGTTGCATGAAGTTATTTTACCTGCTTTTTATTTGGTGGCTCTGTTTTGTATCTTTTTACCACCGAAATTAACAGCTCTGTTTGCCTCAGCTGGTCTGTCAATCCATCAGTGTCAAAGAAAAAAAGTCAGGTTTGCAGGAGAAAATCTGCATACAATTTGCTCTTAATACAGTCCCTTTTCTCCCTGGAGAAATTATTCATAGAATGAACCTTCAGTGTGCAAAATAAGCCCGTTGCTCTCCCTGCCACTGCCTACAGCTGCATGTTTGCTCACCTTTTGTTAACTTGTCATTCTCCAGGAGCAGAAGAAATTAGAAGGAAGCTGCTTTTTTCCACTTCCACCAGCTGAAGAAGACTCAGGTCTCCAACTGGGTTTCCTCAGCTCTGTTGGATGTTGGTGCAGTTGCCTGCCCATGACAGAGGTCAGTCAGGCCTCTGTTCTTGAAGCCATAAGAGGAAACACAGTCTGGGATGTGGGGTATTTTGTGGCTTATTTTCCACAAAGTGATGTGGGCCATTGAATATGTTATTGGTTAATAAAAAAAGGCGGAACGCTATTAAGGTTGTAAAAAGCAGATTAAATAGAAGCTAAGTGTTGGGGTGAGAATACCGAATGTCGATCACAAAAGGTTTCAGGAGGGAATTGTAAAAGGTAAGAAATTGATAATTAAGAAAAAGAACAGTAGTAATAATATTTTACATATGATGTAAAATACCTTACATAGGCAACATCTGTGCAAAAAAAAGCAGTCTTGAGTCACCAGTCAAGTACTGGGAGCTGAATTTTGGGCAGCAGGTTGTTGAGGGAAGCAGAGTTGTATGGAATGTAGAACAGTATGCACAAGGGGAGAAGGAATTGCTACTCTGAAGAATGTCTTGAAGGACAATAGAAAGTGGTTTTAGGGGAAAGCATACAGATACTTTTGGAGGGAAAAGGAAGGTAGGGGTGAGGGGGATTGGACCTGCCAATGTTCATGGAGCTGGATGGTGACACAAAGAGGTACAAATGAGGCAGGGTGGCAGGGGAGGCACTGCTGCAAGAGTTTTTAAAGACAGTTTTCATAAACTCTACTCAAGCCTGCAGAAATTAGTGCTAATTAATCTCTAGAACCCCCCGCCTCCTTTTATTCAATTATCCTTGGGGGGTACTTCTACATTTAACCCCAGGACAGCAAGTGCTGGGGTTTCCTGACGCAGCATTGTGCAGCATTAGTATGCGCCGTGGGATGTACGAGTCCTGCAGTAGCTCAGGGACTAATTACCTGGAAAGGTTGAAGGCGCAAACACCTATTAAGAGTATTTTTTACAGAGAGCAAAGTTGCAGGGAAACATGAATAGAGGCCAGTGCAGCTGCATGTGTGAGAGGTTTTGTTTGAGGTTTAAGTGTTTCAGGCTCTGTGTGCTGCTGTGTCACAGTGTGATATGAGGTATCAAAGCCACTTCTCCCCATCGTTTTTCATTATCATGCAGGGTTATGAGACTTAGCGGGGCTGAGAGATGCGATTCGACACATCATGAGCAGATGCGTCAGCAGGAGCAGCTAAATGTGACACAATTTTCCTCAAATGCTGCAGTTACCAAAATATCCCTCTTTGTAAGATGTTTTTAAATAAAACTACATGCCTTTTGATGGCAGCAGTGCTGAGACCCCTTTCCAGGGAGCGTGGATGTTTGAGGAGCTGTCAGCTGGTATACAACCTCACCTTGCAATGGAGAGGAACAGTGCAGGGCTAAGCAGATATTGCCAGCTGGAGAATTTTGTTCTGAAGCACTTTTATAATTCTAGAAACAAGAAAGCAAAACCCTAGTGGTCATCAGGGATTCCCTGTCTGTGACCATTCAGCAAAGAGTTGTCTGAAATTCAGTGGCCTTGTAGGGGGAGAAAACTCCATAGAATAACTGGCAAGCTTTTTTTTCAGCTTTTAAATCCATAATGCATGTATGTACATGTTGTTAATAATTCATAATAATGGAGAGCTCTTGCCCAAGAGCACATTCCCCTATCACAGAAAATAAATTGTTTAATGATGTCTAGGATAGAAATCAGAGGCTGGCTCTAAATCCAGCTATTACAGAACAGTACTAGACATGCAGTGCACACTTCCATAAACAAATAAATTCATTACAGTTTAATAACAGTGGAAACAAAAAATGTAAGGTAATTTAAATAATGTGCAAAATAGAGCCGTATTTTATCATAAAGCCATAATGCCAAGTACTCACATTCTCAGGAATTCTTGATAGCCTTCAGGGCTGGCCTTAGTGCAGGTAAGCAGTAAGGTGGAATTTTAATGTTATCATCATGGCCTAAATTTATAGGGAGGCAAAATGCAGTTTTGTGGTGGTAGTTGTCCAAGCCTGGGTGTTAGATGGAAAAGAGTCTGGGAATGCTCAGTTTGGTGCTGGGATACTCAGTAGGTTTAGGTGGTGTGATGCAGAGTAATGGCTTCTGGGATTTGAGAGCAGAGGACAGGATCTGCAGAGCCTCGCTGCCATTAAGGAAAAGCAGGATTTGGAGATGCCAGTGGTGCATTGCAGGGGTGTGAAGAAAAGTGAGGTGGGGAAACGAGACCTTACAGGCTCAAACTTCAGTAGTCTTGCAGAGAAATTTTACAAATTGTCTGCACCCTTTGATTGTTGGCTAATTTAAGCACCTTATTTTCATGTGTGTTAAAATAAAATAAAAGATGGAATTTATTTCTTGCTTAGAAATGTGTAATAACAGAAGACTCAGTAGTGACTGACTTTGTTTTTCTAATTTCAGCAATTGAAATATTCCTTATGATGGTGAGAGCTCACTCTGCTGGGTAGTGCCCTGTCCTGCTGGGGTTCTCCCTGGGAATGCTCCTCTGGAGTGAATTGCTCCTGGCCATCAGAAACAAACATACCAGGTGACCCAAAATGCTCATGTTTTATGTGTGTTCCATTTTCCCTGCAGTTTCATGGATCTACAATGCATGAAGACCATTTCAGTTAGGTGTTGTGTCAGACTGGGTATTTGTCATGGTGATTCTGTTATAAATATTCGTGTTCACTCTGTGATAGTTCAGCTTCAAATAATTTTTTGCTTGTCCTATTAAATGGTTGCTCTGTTTCACAGAAGTGTCACATGCATCTTACCCTGGAGCTGAATTAAATGTTCCCCTAGGTGATGTGTAACTCTCTTATGCTCTGATAACAACAACATCATCCTGAGTGAGGGGCCCTTTCCTGATCAATGTTCTAGTAAAATAGTAATAAGTTGGTACTGGTTTAACTTGAATTCTGCATATCCTCAACTGCAACATCTGTATCTGGTTGAGCTGCTCTGAACATGTATTTGTAGCCAGAACTCGTCTCTCTCAGTAAGTTTTTGATTTTATGAAGGTTTAGCTCAGAAATCTCAAGCCAAAGTCTGGATTTTGAGTTCAGGATATTCAACTAGGCTTAGATTTGACAGGTTTTTGGGGTCTGATTGGAACTTCTGGAGCATTTAAGTGGTTCTGGATGCTCTTTCTGAGACTGCTAAGAACAATTCGGAATGTTCTCTTTCCACAAACCTACACTGATCATCAGCCTCACAGACTCATCCACTTCCTTGGAGGTTTAATCTCCCAAGCATACCATATCTGTGTACTAGTAACCGTAAATGGGATTTCATCCAATTATTTTCTTAGAAGATCTCACCATACCTAATGAGTGTACTCACCATACCACCCTGGAGTAACTGAATTTGGTAATTTTAAAAATGTAAGCTGTATTATTTTTCTTTTAAAGGCTGTGCAATAATTTCCACATTCATTCTCCTTTCACAAGCAGAAGAGAATTTGAGAACTGGCTTTTTCTTTATGTTTGTCAAAGGGAACTAATTTTATATTCAATGATACATTTTTTTCTTTCAAGCCATCCAGAAATTTTAATATACTTGCTCTGTCATACAATAAGAAAATGACTATTTATCCCAGTGGATATTTTTTCAGGAAAAAAAAACCAACCCCTTTGCTTCTTTGAGGGTTTAGACATGAATTCTAGTTTCCTCTCAACTCTGCATCTTGTGATGCTCCTTGTCAGATTAATGTGTTTTAAAGGTGTCAGTTGGTACCTGAGCTGTCAAAAAGGAAGATTAAAACCACACCTTTCTTCTGGGGGATTTGTTTTGCATTGCAAAATGCAGAGGAAGAGAAAGAAAACCTTTCCTGCTTACTGCTGGTGTACATCTGAGGCTTGCTGTGTGTGCCATGTTTTGGGGTTAGGAAGGAATTTTTGTTACTGTCAGCCCTGGATATTCACGCTAGAACAGATTCAAGATCCTGAAATGGTTATTATTTTGTGAGGAGCAGAATGTACACAAATGAAGGGTCATGGGTTTGATTTTTATCTCAGGCCCAAACAGGGCATGTGATTCAGGACAGAAATAATTTCTCTCTGCTTCCTTCAGGAGACTGGAACAGTTGCATTTACCTTCTAATGTAGTAGACACACTTATTTTCTTATACAGTCAATCAGTAGATGAAATATGTTTTATTAAGTTTCATGAAGTTTTAAGCTAGGAAAAGAGAAAGATACAATGTTTTTAATACTAGCAAAGTCACTCTGCATTTATCGTTTCAGAAAAAATTACTGTGCAAATCCACAATGTATTTTTTACACAAATTGAAATGATTTCTGAAAGAAATACTGTTACAGTGCAGATACTGTAACACGATGTATCAAACAAGGAGGCCCATGGAAAAGAAATACATATGGACCGATTCTTGATAGATGTTTCAGAGATGTTTATTTCTCCAGCCTCATGGCCAGAGCTCTGCTGAGGAACTGCTCAATCACGGGACCCGAGGGTCCTTGCCCGCGCAGGGGAACACAAACCAACCAATGGGGAACGAGGCTGAGCAGGGGCAGGGAAACCCCGTGTCTCCCCACTAGGGCCCCTCTCCCAGGGCTACATGGCAGGGGGGAAGGGACCCTGACATTTCACCCATTCATTTTTAACAAAAAGAGATTTAAAACTTAACATTGAAAACAACTGGATAAACGTAACAAGAACAGTTTCAAAACACAACAAGCCACACTCCT
>NW_008239762.1:901841-927904 GCF_000691975.1 Corvus brachyrhynchos
GCCCTCGCGGACTCTATGCTCTCGTCTGGCCCCCCGCGTCGCAGCTGCTCTGCGCCCTCCGAGCGGCGCTGCTCTGGTGCGTGTCTGGGCTCTGCATGGCCCCGCATTGCCATCACCACCAGCCCCGCGCCCTGCAAGCGGTTTTGCTCCGCCAACTCCACGCTGCTTTGAGAGTGGTCTCGTTTCGACTCGGCGCTGCGCGGCTTCTCATGTCGCTATGGAAACCGCCGCTTCTCGCTCTACGGTGCTCTCCAAACCGTGTGCTCAGAGCGGGCTTCCATGCCGACCCCGAGACAGGGATGGGGTCTGTGATAAGGCGCGCACTCCCAAGGGGGCCGGTCGCATCCAGCGCAGGCACCTCCACCTGCACAGCTGCAGTCACACGCTCCTGGGATGGCCTCTGTGCAGTCTCGGCCACAGGATTACAGTCATCCTCTGCTTTAGGGGTAATGGGACCATACATTTAAGCTCCTGAAGAGCTTCACTGATTACAGTGGATCCACGGAGAGGTTCTATCACTAATGCATGTTTTGTTTGATCCCTTATCTCATCCCAGATCTCATGCCAAAACCACCTGTGAATAATTCCAGTAATTCCAGGAGGATTAATATCAAAAAGTAAGTCTCAAGAAATATAAAAGAAATTTTTGAAAAGCCAGTTAAAAAAATGTTCTAGATCTCCCGGAACAAATACTTTCTTGTTTTGTTGTTCAAGGATTCCTTTAACTTCTAGATACATTTCTTTCTGTGGTTCAGAGAGCCACATTTTCCATGATTCTTCCATAGTCCAGAGAGAATATCCAAACCAAGGTGAGAAGAGAGAGATCTGGAGTGGTTTTTAACTCATGAATTTTCTGTCCTTAGGGATTGGTGTCTTGCCAGCGATTCACCACCATTTTTTACAGTGCAGATACTGTAACACGCATATCAAACAAGGAGGCCTGTGGAAAAGAAATATATATGGACCGATTCTTGATAGATGTTTCAGAGATGTTTATTTCTCCAGCCTCATGGCCAGAGCTCTGCTGAGGAACTGCTCAATCACGGGACCCGAGGGTCCTTGCCCGCGCAGGGGAACACAAACCAACCAATGGGGAACGAGGCTGACCAGGGGCAGGGAAACCCCGTGTCTGTGCCCTCAGGGCCCCTCTCCCAGGGCTACATGGCAGGGGGGAAGGGACCCCGACAAAATACAGAGAATAACCCTTGAGTTCAAGCAACAGGGAGGCGTTCTGCAGCAGCTCCCTTTGGTCCCAGGTTCTAATGAGACCATAAACACTGACCAAGGCCCATTAACACCACAGAGGTTTGGAGTAATGGTGTTCACCAGTGCCACTAATCCAGCTTTAAATCAATTTTTCAGAACCTGGGTCCTATTCTCCTCTCAGTCTGAGTAATAAAGTGAATTCAAGGAAGATGATGCACATGAGAAAGTGCTCCGCATTTCACAGGACTTGAGGGATAATCCAGGACTATATATTTCTCTAGTGTTTCAGTTAGTGTTTAAATGATTCAGCCGTCATTTTGGCTACGCACTTATTATAGACAGTGCTGTGTTCTGAAGACTTTTAAGACCATTTTTTACAGTTTCTTAAAGTAAGAGCCTGTTCCACTCTCAGTAACCATAAATAACTCTCTTTTCTGAATATGGGTATATCACCATATCTTGCAGACAGGTCAGTTTTTTCTACATGGAGCAAAAAAACCTGATGTGGGAAAACAACCTGGAAAAAACAGTGAAATCAAACAACAGCAGATCCCCATGCACATATGATAGGTACGTATATTTTAATGAAAAATCAAACGTAAAATCCAGGTCTTAATTTGCCTCTGTGCTTGTTTTGTTGAAATTACAAAATATGGCAGATTTCCCATTTACACCAAATACTAATTAGCAAGACAATTTAAAAAAAAAAACAAAACAAGAGAAACCCTTAAAGTTACTGGCGGAATTCATAAGCAGAGTGGTTTCTTTCATTGGGATTGTCTTGGGGTGACCTTATGATGTGTATCCCATATCACTGCCTATGCCCAGAAATTAATTTTTGTGCCTTTCTATGCCTCTAAACTGAGCCTGAGAGGGGGAAGGAAAAAAAAACTGAGCAAAACTTTCTCAAAGCAGTTTGCAGCTTGTTCAAGGTTACAAAAAGATAGCAGGTTTTTTTTCCCCCAGCTGGGCCAGGGGAGCGAGGAAGCACCGGGCTTGCTGCTTTCCAGTCAGTTTTTGGCCAGTTGTTTTCAGTTTCTTGTTCTCCGGAGAGAGACTGAGAGTTGGACTTTGCATTTCCTTCTCTGGAATTCCGGATTCTCTCCCTTTTCTACTGGACTGCTTGATTGCTGTAACATCAGAGCACATTGGGAGGACTTTCCACTGGGCACAGAGGGCCTGGCCCCGGCCCAAGCCCCAGCTCCAAGGAGACCAAAGGGAGGACTCGAACACTTTCCCAGGTTTTTTCCTCTACAGTGAAAGATTTTACCATCTAACATTATTTTTCTTCCCATGTGTTTGTTAAATAAATAGTTTTATCTTCTTCACTTTCCTTCGAGGAAAATTTATTTTTTCCCGAACCTGGTGGGGGAGGGGTGGTTGTGCCTTCTCTCAGAGGATATATTTCTAAATTTGGCCAAACCGGAACAGGGATATAATGAAAAACGCTGCCTTTTTGTATAAAGTTTTGGCTGATTGAAGTCAGTAACCCACAGCTCATTTTCACTGTGTGCTTTTGTAGGTGCTGTGTTGGAAAGGACAGGCTGACAACAGATTTTCAGAGGTACTGTGTTGGATTTTGCTACTAAACAGGCAATATTTTGGATCTTATGAACATTTGGATCTTATAAAGAATCATTTTCTCAATTTTGGTATGTCACACAACTTTTTCAAGTTGTTGTTTCATCTAGTGCAGAATAAGATAGTAATTGACTTAATTGCAGACTTTTGAAGAAATATTTCTTGTTACAGTGAGCATGATGACCAGTGTGTGTACAGTAGGTCATTTCTGTGTACAGATTTCTTCCAGACTGAAAAATGACAACCAAAAGTGTAAATGCATTTGTAGCAGGTCACATTGAAAAAATGTGAAAGTATGTTCAATTATGCAATATATGATTTCCCTTTATCCTTCTGTCCCAGCTGGGTGTTGTGTGACGGGATGGAGTATGCCTGGTCACCATACGAATGCAACGTGCAAGGAAGCTTCTAAATAGAAAGCAGTTAATTTAACTAAACATCTTTTGATGTCACAGCCTAATTACTTTCATGTACAACATTTAAAAGGCAGATATTTGAAAATAAGCTTTACCCAGAAAAGATACAAAACCCTGAGAAAACACCTGGAGGAAAGGCTGTGTATTTCCAGCCATGTGTAAATGTGCAGCTCAGAGGGGATAAGTGTTTTTATCTCTTTGCTACAACCTGCTCTTACAAGATAGATACAACTTTTTGTCAGCGTGTGCATGCTACATCAGATGAGATCTGAACACGCTTTTCATGCCCATTGCCTTCTACTCTTCATCAGTTCTGCTCTGTCGTGATGAATGTGTTCCCTTGCAGCAACCTTAATTGTTTTTTGAGGGTTAGAAGAGTGATCGTAATCACAGCTGTTGTGAACTTCATTCTGATCTGCAAAGAGGCTGTGCTATATGCAAACATTTTCATTTTGAACGCTTAAATCAGTGGTTTTCAATTACAAATAGAGAACCCAGTAGCTGGAAATGTTCCTCACGGAGGGAAGATCCTACCCCTATTAGTCACTCACACTGCCTATTTTTCAGACATTCACAGTTGAAATTTTGAGCTCTGGAAATAAAGGATGTGGTATCTACAAAAAAAACCCATTCCAAGTGTGGATGATCTCCAACTAATTGATGAGTACTGATAAAAAAAAGCAGGTTAGGTGGCCACTTTCTCTTGAGTGCCTTGCCATAAAATAGCATTAGGTCTATGGATGGGAGTGGATAGTCTCATTTCTGTCCTCCTTTCTTCTTCCCCTCTGTTCAAGATTTTTGTACTAAGGGGTTTATTTCTACAGTAATGTGCTGCTAAAGCCTTTGTCATTTGAACTGTTGAGGTTTATTTCTGTTCTTTCACCCTCAACTTACAACAGTGTGCAATTCTTTTGTGCCTACATCCTGGCAATGCCATGAGGGAGCCTCCAGGGAAGCAGCTCCTGATCATGCCAGTGTATGAGGAGAAATCCCATCCCTTTAAAGAACACATAGCCAGGAGCATAACTTCATTTAAACAACTTCACTTAAGTTCAGCTTCTCATTGTGAAATTCAGAGTACAGAGACAATACCAGCAGTAGAATAAAGGTGAAAAATCCCAGCTGAAATAATGCCCAGAAATTGCATTCACTCAGTGCCAAAGACCTGTGCATGGCTGAAGTCTAACAAAGCTCTTCACTGAGCCAGTTTAGGTAAGTACATTTTACCTATGAGTAAAGAATGTTTCGTGTAATTTTTCTTATGTTTCCTCC
The DNA here is from genome assembly GCF_000691975.1 of Corvus brachyrhynchos. NCBI lineage: Eukaryota > Metazoa > Chordata > Aves > Passeriformes > Corvidae > Corvus > Corvus brachyrhynchos. The sequence goes on from NW_008239762.1 coordinate 906,317, forward strand.
TAGATATTTGGAGTTACAGTGTAAATATTCTGTCTTGTCTAAGTAGCTGTTTACTTTAAATTGTCTCATGAATTTAATGAAGCTGGTTTTGAATTTTGGTGCTGTACACTGTCAATACAGCCCGGGATGGGTGTCTGTAGTAAATGCCTTATAGTCTGTATGTCAAATTACTGATACTTCCATCTAGATATCTGGTCACCTATATGACAGGGCTTTATCTACTCTTTGAATTTTTTGGTGATAATGGAATGTTAAAGAAGATAAAATATGTGTGTGGGTTTGTATTTAGATACACATTTTCACATCATTTTCAGTCAGTGAATCACCATTTAAAAAAACCCCACAAATTACAAAAACTTACAGCTAAAATCAGCACAACAGCCTCAAAAAAAAAAAAAAAATTAAATACTATAAAGCAAATTGCACACCCATGCCTGACTTGTTTCCTAATGCAACAGAGTAGTATAATGTTGCATTTCCAGTTATGAAGAATAACAGAACTAACCAGGATGACTGATATCAGGCACTTATGCTTATGTCCCACCTTATTCTACATTATTTGACTGGAGAGTATTGCCATTAACTTTTTACAGAAAACCCTTTTGTTGGTTGAAAAGACAGACCATAAAATATGTGGTGATGTGAATTGTAATGCACTGTAGCTAATACTGGTTCAGTATAAACTGTTTAAGTTTGTCATTGATAAAATAGTTCTGGTGGATTTGGGAATGTCTTAGAAACAGTGGTAAATATTTCACACATTATATATTTATATCTATATTTTTAATATATATACATAATACTTAAGAATAATATGGATATCAATTAATCAACTCAAACATTCCAAAACGTGTGAGAAAAGCCACACTGCCCTGATATTGCTTTTACCTTTGGTATGATGTGAAACCATTTCTCAATAACGTAAAGAAACATTGCTCAACAGAGCAGGGAGGTATAATTTAAAGCCTTAATTAAACATGCATGAGGGAAGATTAAATCCATTTTTGAAATGTTATGTCATTTTAAATATATATTTTATTTAGTACATTTGCTATTAATTTTAATCTTAGCGATAAAAATATATTGATAGAATTTAAATGAAAATTTCTGTTGAAGCTTAAAGCTCTATGTAGAAGTAAGAGGGTTTTTTTGGGGGTGTTTGGTTTTGGTTTGCCTTGGGGTTTTTTTGGTAAGGGGTGTGGGGGGTGTTTTTTTCATTCATGTGTTAAAAGAAAAGTTAGTCAGAGTGGTGGTAGAACATCCATCCTTAGAGGTTTTCAGGATTCAGGTGGACAGAGCCATGGCTGACCTGCCAGGTTGCATGGAAGACCATTAAATCCTGGTGATTTCATTAAAGGCACACGGCTAAAAATCAACCCAAACAGAAGTGGGATTACAAGGGACAGCTGAATCTCGTGTGTGGAGCAGGGATAAATCAGCATCTCCCTGCCACTGCCAACTCACAAAAAATGAAAAATTAAAATCCAGGTTTGATGAATGTCATTCAAATCTCAGATTGTTTTCTAAATTAAGAAAGGTTTTATCCAAGTCTGTATTTTCCTTCACTTTTTATCACTGGTACAAAAATAATTTGTGAAATTCTGAAGCAGGGGAATGACAGGTGGCTGTACCTAAAGACACATGACAAGGCTTAAAATGTGAGAATTTTCATTCTTTGTGTAGTTACCAGTAACTTAATCCTGTTTTCCCTGGGAGCATCCTTGGGGTAGACCTCATTTTTGTTTATGCTTTGCTTATAATAGTTTAAATTCATTTTTGACAAATGACATTTTCTAATCTCTCTGGATTTCATCAAGGGTTGATTTTTTAAAAAAACACCAGAATTATGCTATATATTTATTCACTACATCAAGTGAAACCTTTTCACTCGTAGATGCTTTGGGAATTATTAGTTTTATTGATTATTTTACAGTTAAATTGTATTCTATCAAATAGAATGGGTCAAAGGTTTTCAAAACTCTTTTGTTCATCCAAGTAATTTAAGATGCAGTTCAGTTACAGTGGCAGAACTGTTCTCACTTTGGTTCAACATCCCAAGTTTCAGGTTGTTCTCATGGTCCTGTTAGATCATCCTATTGATTTGCCAGGCATTGATTTACTGGCTGCTCTGCCATAAGAACACAGTTTGTTTGTAGCCTTAAAATATACTCCAAAGTACTGCTCACAGATTAAATTTGAGGAGTAAGCTCCATGGCTTTCAGTCAGATTTCTCTTTAGAAATATTTCTATGTAGAAATAAAATAAAATGTATTTAATGTTAGTTGCATTTCACTGATGAACAGTTTAGGCAAAGAAATTGGAATTAACAGATTCGTCTTAGCCATCCTAGCCCAGTAATGAATTCTTCTTTTTTTTAAATTTTAGTTTGCACATGCATCAGTTTTCTAGAACAGGTAATTGTATTCAGGCTTTTCATTTTAGTGCAAAACTAACAGGCTTAGGCTTTTGCCTGAACTTGCAAATATTACTGTGCAGCACAAATGTCTAAGACAGGGATTGCTGAGCGGGCAGCTTGCAGTGGATTCTCTGCAGACCCCTGCAGCAATGGGCCCCACAGTTCTTTATCAGGGAAATGATACTGGAAAATCCATTAACTCTGTCTCCCCTCTGTTTCCTGGAGCCGTTTTCCCTTGGTTCCTCTCCTAGAAAAGTGACAGAATATCTGTGGACATGGGACAGCCTCTCCAGGCCTCCACTCTCCCCAGTGACCCTTCAGTGGAAAGTGTCCAAAACCAGGGTGTGGATGTGGCGCTTGGGGACACAGTTTCATGGTGAGCATGGCAGTGCTGGAATGATGGTTGGACTTGATCATCCTAGAGGTCTTTTCCAGCCTCAGTGATTTTATGATTCAGGGAAAGGTATTAAAATAAGTATTTCCTCCTTGCATGTTGATCTGCCTTACAGAAAGAAACTTGGAAACCTTCAGCATGTTATTTTGATGTGTCCATTATGCACTAAATATATTCTCTCTGGCCATAGCAGATTTAAGAAAAATTATCCAAGTTGAAGGAGATTGTGAGATGGACAGGTGAAGGGTTTGTGTTCAGCCACAGCCTGAAGCAAAATGGACGTTAGAGAGGCTACTGAGGCAGGGAAAGACGGAAAATATATCTGTCAGTTTTGATATAGAGAAGGTGGTGGATTTGGGGAACTCTTGTCTCACTTCCACATCTGACTGTTGGAGTAGAAAAATGAGGCTTGGTTGTGTTCACAGAGTATTGGCTTTTTTCTTTAACATCAAGAAAGGTATGACAAAGCACCCAGGAAGCTTAGGGAAAAGAAACCTCTCCTCTAAAGAAACACACTTCTCAGAGCTGCAAAGTGAGCCAATATTGAAAGTTCCCAATGGCTGAAATCAAGACAAGTGCCAAAAGTAAATGTAAGTACAGAAAGAGAGGGAAATATCAGAATCACTGAGCTCTCAAGACACAAGGCCAACACAGAAGGATAAAACCTTTCTACTGGTAATAGCCAGGATATAAACTATCAATTCCCTATATTAAGCATTTTGCTACTGCAATGCTGAGCCTTTTCTCACTTTTTCCAGAAGCACTGATTATCTGGCATGTAGAATACCATTATTCACCATACATGTTCTTGGGCTATCATGTCTTCCATGCTGTGTTTAGTGTACCAACCTTCCTGCTGTGTTATTGTCATATCAACTTTAATTACTCTGCTTTTAAATGCTTACTGCAGCAAAATGAATTTGCAGTGGATTAGTGTTTAGGAGTATCCACATTTGTAGTACATTCTCTGATTGGTGCATAACATGTCTTTGATTCAAAAATTTAAAATGTCAGATTTAGGGTATTTATGTCTAGAAATGAGTATTTTTATGATTTAATCACTAAAGACAGCTATGCTTTTATAAATAGAACTTTATATGTGGGAAGGCTCATATTAATGCAAAGACAACATTTTGTTCTTAATATCAACTGTTAAATTTCATAACAGTAAATTTATAAGCTTACTTAAAGGGACAATCCCTTATAATGAGTTTGGTGAAGAACCACATACCTGCCCCTACTGCAAGAGGGTGCACATGATAAGCCATGCTTTTACTTAAGGTGAGCCATAAATAAGAATAGCTCTGGATTGCTGCTTTTGTTTGAGCAGTCCCCAAGACTTATACAATATAAACTGTAAGTTGTCTTTGGTACAGAATTTCCTAGTTTTGCTGGGGAACCACACAATAGAGCTTCTGGAATCTTAAGTGTTTTTTAACAACTTGCCAAGAGGAAGCTCTGCTGTGATTACTTATAATTCAAATATGATCTGCCCATGGCTTTGGCCAAATTCCTCCATTAAGTATAGAAGCAACTGTACCTTGCAGTTCCCCACTGTCTCATTGAGCTATTAGCTCTATCTTCCTACTACATTTCATGCCTGGAAGTGCACTTTTAAAAATAACCCCTAGTTCCAATGCCATTCCTCAATAAAAGTTTCTTTCATCCTTTTGGGTTCCTGCCTCAGGAAGGATGGAGAGCCCAGTACCACGCATAGGGAAAAATCTGGGAGTGCAGCCAACAGCAGCAGCAAGAATGAGAGCCAAACACTGCGATTCCAACCAGAACAGTTCTTCCTTCTTCCTGCCATAGGAACCTAAAAAGCCCCCTGGAGAGCCTTGGAATTAGGGCTTTCCTGAATAACACACACCTGTGGGTTATTTACCTCGTGTTTCATATTGCTGCAATAAGTACAAGGTAGTCACTTGTGTTTGTTCCTTTTTAAAACAAAACTGGAGTTCTTTGGGTTCTCAACATGGAACACAGTAATTATTTTTTATTTTCTTTAAAGAAAAAAAAACCTAGTTAAAAGTTTTGTAAGGTGGTGTCACATAGTTGAAATGGAAAGTATTCCCAGGTATCTTTATGGCCAAGTTCTCACATTTGCTACAGTGAGCTGAAGCACCACTACTTATGTTTTAAGCAACCCTGAAAAAAATTTTGACTGCACTTGGAGTCCTATAAATGAGTATTTATTTGTCTTCTGCAGTCATCCCTGTTTTGTGTTCCACTGCCAGTAAGAAGCTTAACTTGAAGATAATTCAATACAGCACTGTGTCTTAGAGCTCCAGCGACAGGCGTGAAATTGTTTTATCTTTTTTGTTGGCGGTGCGCGGCGCTCGCTGGGCTGGCGCGCAGACCATCTGCTGCTGAGGTAACTCTCGGGATACTTGTCAAATTGATTGCACTCAGCAACGGCAGAGACACAGGAAAAATAGAGTTTCTAATTACGTTTTACCAGGGATCTTGTTTAACTCTAGGAAGTGGTAATTCAGAAGTAAATGGCTTTGGTGGACATCTTAGAATCTTTAATTAACAAATTACTCTATTAACACACACGTTGTTTTCCAGGTGAGTGAGATCATTTGCCCTTGGGTTTTTTTTTCCATATGCCTTCTGTTCCTCCAGCGAAATATGTAACAAATTGAAGTATTCATTTTGATTACATAAAGCACATGGGTATACAATTATATGAAAAGAAAGATGACATTTGTTGCCTGCCTTCCCTAAGGCCCCTACAGGCTCTGCCCTTCACTGAAAAAATAAGGCATAAAGTCATTAGAGTGCATGCTTTTTTTTTTTCCACATTATATTTTTGGAAGGGTATGTTATTAAAGCAAAAGCTTAGAAAAAATGGGATAATGATTCTTTACAAAATACCACTGATAATAAGTTTTTCTCCCAGAAGTTTTCCATTCTTTCATGTGTCCATTGTGTGACCATTTTGGAGCTTTTAGGAATGCATTTACTTAATGTTACCAAATTTATATAATAAATGTATATTAAAATATAATACAATATATTAAATATTCATGTAAATATAATCAGTTTACTGCTTAATTTTATTAAAATTTTTGCTCATTATTTTATGCTTTACTAAGCAATTAATCTGCATTTGAATCCCTTTATATATTTTACAGGGACACTTTCTGTACTGTGAAACAGTTTCTCAGCATATACTTGGATGGAAGAACTAGTTCATTGTGGTCTCAATATTTATTGAAGCATTAAATGAAACATTGGGAGAGAAAGTTAGCTTGCATAACTAAAATGACAACATCTACAAATTATATAAAATTACTAGGGATTTTTAAAAATATATTTTTGTGGTGAAACATGCAGAGGAATTTATTTGGAAAGAGTTCAGAAAATGAATTTGAGGTAAGTCAGGAGTATATGAAATAGTTGCGAAGAAGAGTTTTCCTTTGTTTTGTCCTTCATGGGACTTGGATCTAATCTCTGTTGATGTTATGTTCTTTTATTCCGTATCTTCTGTCTTGGGGAATTTCTTCCTTCTTTCCTTCACGTAGCTGATTAAGACAAGGTCTCCTGAATTTATCTAGACCTGGCCTCTCTCCCACTGCATTTTTCAGATATGTTTTCTGGATATCTTGCAGAAATTCAGCCCGGAGAACTCGAATGTGACCCAAGCTCTCATTCCTCATCTCTGCCATCCACACGTGGGGATGATGGGTTGTGTCTGGATTCACGATAACAAGTGATTCCCTCTGTAGATTGTTTTACTGTTGCTGATTAAAAATGACTACATAAGCCACTGTTAGAATAGGACAATGAAAACGTTTTGCTAGTCCAGATGTAGAATTTTTAGTAGGCACTTTCCTATCAATGCCTATTGGAAAGCATGCAGGTTATCTTTCCAGTCTCAGCAAGAAACCTGACATCACTAGAGAAAGCTAAGCTAGAAGATGCTGTGACCAAGGAAACATCATGAAACCACAAACAGGAAATTGGATTTATTTTTCAGAACCTAAGTTTTCCATCATGTTTCTGGTAAAAGAACATTCCATGCTTTTTCACTGTTCTAAGCAATAGAGGAACATGCATTTGTGTGCCTGTTTGTGAGTTTTGTGTTTATATTCAGCTACAGAAAATCTGTTTCTAGCATCAACAGTGTGTTACACATATTTCACATTGAGCTGCTTTGTATTGCAACACCTGCCTCCCCGGTATTTTGCTCTGGGAGGGCTATGATGAGTGCTATCTTCCATATTATTGAAGGATAACATCAGCATTTGCTGGCATGTCACTGTGGCAAACAATGACTTGTAGCTCCCTTGAAAATTCACACGCGTTTTATTGCTGCTTGAGAAAATAACACACATTTCCACTGCAGTTCTAGTCATTTTCCTGATTGCTAAAGGATTTCCCCTCTATTACCTCTGCATTTTCTGTGTTGCCAGGTGTGAAATGAACAGAATCATAAAGTCAGGCTGTTTTGGAGAATAAAAACAACAGCACGGTCTGTGCTACTGAAATGGCAGCATACTGAAAGTGGAAAAATGCTAGTAGCTATTGGCAATCCAACATACGTGACAGATAGTAGAGTGCGAAAGACATTCTTGCCAATTTTTGCAATTAAAGGCAGTTCAAATATAAATTACTGCCTCAGGAAAATATTTCATCTTGTCCTTAAATTTCAGTATGTGCTGAAGTCATTCTGAAAGCAATAGGAATGCTACACCTTGCTTAAAAGTAAATAGTATTGATATTTAAGTGTTTCTTAAATATGGCTGGGCTGCCAGGAACTTACATGTTTGCTAGTTGCAATAGGAGTTTCAGCAGTTACAAGATGATATGTTTGATCCAGTTCCTGGTAAAACCACTCAGACCTTGTTTAATATTCCCATTAAATTGAATAGCAGTTGACCAAGATGAGATGTGGTTGTGGAAGCAAGGTCTAAAACTGTCTTGATCAGAGCTGTTTTGGAGATAGGATGGGATATCTGAGATTGGGAGGGTAAAAATCGCCTAATTACAGAGTGAAGAAAAAAGAGAGCTGAACGGGGAGCCAGAGGAATCACTTGGATATGCAAAAGTTGCTTATATATTGAATAATTTGCAGCACAAGAAGAGCAGCTGGGACAATTCTTGCGAAGGCCAGTGAAGATACAGAAGTCTGGGTGAGGGATACAAAATTTCAGCTGAATGTATGACTAATGCAGGTCAGTAGCAGCAGAGCAGGAGAGGCACTAATACACCCAAATGGGCCTGACAAACCTCACCTGGGACCCCCATCCATCCCTGCCAGGGAGGCTGTGTGAGTTCAGCCCAGGATGCTCCTGCTGCATCCTGGCAGTAATATCATGAGACAGATTCCTCTTTCTTGAGGTGCTGGTTTCATAGACAGCTTAGGTGAGAAAGTGGTGAGTAATGTGCTTTGGCTGGCTCTGTGTGTTCTCGCTGCCTGATCTATGAATGGGATAACACTTCATTCAGACAAGGTGCAAACACTTTAAATATAATATATTACAGACAGCTAGAGTAGAAGAAGAGATTTCATTAAGATTTCTTTTTGAAATACAAGGTGTTAACAAAATAATGCACTTGTTCTATTAAAAATGTTGCTGAGAAAAATCACTTGCGAAAACCTTAGCTAAAGACAAATTAGAGTAGAAAGCCTAACAACAGCAACAACAGAAAGAAGCATAAGAGCTGAAGCTCTGAATGTTGTTGGGAGTACTTGGGGTGCAGCTGCAGAGGAGCTGCAGGTTGAGCTCTGTGTGGGACCCCAAGGCAAGAGGCTGAGAACTTCTCACCTTGTGCTCAAGAAAGGGCACAGGCTGGTGTGGTCCAGCCAAGTGAGGGACACCCAAGGACACAGCAGGAGCCAAGGGCTTGCAGGGAAAAGTAAGACTCGCGCTTGCCTGGACTGTGAGAGGATAAAAGCCCAGTGGGCCCTTTGTTTTGGGTCCCTCCTCAGAGGCCTTAGCTTGGGCTGTTATTTTTTTATTTAGTTATTGCACCAAGATTTAATTATTTTAAAGATTGGGATGTCTGGGACTCTGCTAAAGGAAGCCTGGTCTGGCTGTGAGTGGGGTGTGCAGGGAGTTGAGCAGGGCCCCCATTGGGTCACTGGGGTCACACTGTGAAGGGGCTCTGGTGTCAACAGTGAAGGTCTCTGGTGCTGGGAGCGTGACTGCCAGAGTGCCTCCTGAGTGGTCAGACTGGGAGGCTTCCTTTACAAAGTTTTAGATTTATAATCCTTGGTCTGTGTTTACTCAACCAGACCCTGTGGGCCATTGCCAGAGCGGACAGACAGGGACAGGGTGAGCCTTTGCCATGGCTCAGCATGGTCATCCTTATTGTCTGGGTCATAGAATATGGACAGATTGACAAAAAGGGGAAAGAGAGGGAGAAAGAAATGGGGAGAGTTTGTTGTTTATTCCAGTCAAAGTATTAGAAAGAGATTAGCTGGTCTAGAGGGTAATAATTAAAGTTTTGTGTTTTGCTCTTTACACAAACACGAGAATTCCCTGGATTCACAACCTCTTTAGTAAGTGGCAAGCTACAGGCAACGCCTTTTTCTCATTTAGTCTTCTTTCCCATCTTAGGAGAGAGGAATAAGGAGCTGATGAGCAGCAGCTGTGGTACCTTTGTCTAGACAGGACTGTTTGTTTTTATGGGAGAACCTGTTTTTCAGGGTCTGTGTGTGTACAGTTCCTAATGCAACAGAAACTTCTTTTTGATGTAGAAGCAATACAAAGAAAGAACATTTTATTATAACCCATTATGATTTATAGCCTCTGAGGGGGAAAAAATGAATGCAGAAGCATATTGGTAAGGAAGGTCAGATAAGGAGGAAGCTGCAGGAAAAAGATATCTGTTATCCCTTATTGTCTTTTTAGGAGAGTCACTAAGTATTTGTAACCTTCTGCCTTAGCAGGAAAGCAAAGTGATCTGTTTCTGCTTATGAGGTCTGGAATAGACATCTATTTAACATGTTGGGCCATTAAGAGGATAAGTAGAGCATAAACGTCTATGCAGGCGAATGGAAGACAGGCTAAGGAATTTCTAGTGAGATTTTGGTTGGTTGGTGTTTGTTTTTCTTTGTACCTTTGCATTTGAATTGGTTTTAACAGAACACCTTTAATTCTTCCACTGTAAATGTACTGGAGATCACACAAGGGTGATGAAGTTTTGGGTGCTTTATAGTCCTGTTGGTAGGTGCAAAAGAGAGTTTTGGACCTTTTCGCTGTCATGGGTTTCTTGTTTCTTGATGTCATCCTCAGTTGTGATTTATCCTTTAACAGGTAATTCTGAGGCAGTGATTGAGTTTAACATCGAGTTTGATACCCTGTGTTGTCCTGATAGCTTTGTGTTTGAGCACAGACAGCCTTCTGGCAACCATAAACGCAGATTCCCATCTTTGTTACCATTTCCATTTAGGTGCTGTGCTCTTGGCATGTGAGTACCAGCAGATGCCATCAAGTCTAAAGTGGCATTTGGCACCTGTGTGCCAGTGTCCTTAAGAGGAGGGACTTTCTGTAGAAGAGCCACAGCTCGCAAACTGCCCATCTAAACTCATTTTGCTTGGCACTGAGCAAACTGGCTCTATCCCGGGCAAGCAGGCGCTGTGCCATCACAGCAGATGGGGCTGAGGGAAGGGAGCACTTGGGAAGCCTTGTCCAACCATGGAGTGCACGTGTCTGAGGGCAGAGTTTCCAGCCAGCAGCCTCGGAATGGCTCCCTGTCCTCAGCTCCCAGCTCCAGTTTGAACGGCTTGGTGATAGATTTTAAGATGTCAGTCCTAGTTTCAAAATGTGCTGTAGTTACATTGCACTTGACAAAATTATTTCAGCCTGGATGGTGCAGTTATGCAGGAGGGCTTGAAAATTGTAACCTACAGACTCACAGAATTATGATCTTAGTATTTGTGTGATGCCATAACCAATGTGCTCTGTTTAAAATTTTGTAGCATATTCTCCACAGTAAGTTACCTAAAAAAAGTTAGAAACTGTCTCACATAGGTGGTAAAAAATCACAAGCTAAATGCAAGAGTTGTTATGATGCCTTTTGCTGGTCTTAAAATCAAGAATCAAACACGGTTAGAAGGGAAAAAGGGGTTTTACCTTTGTATTTATTTTAAGGATCTTTAGGTGCACATGTCCAGGTGGAATGCACCGAAATGCACCCCGCAATGCACACCACAATGCACACCCCACAAAAGATCTGGTATAACATTATAGGTTTTACTAATTAGCATATCTATCAAAGATTCCCCAATGAGAGGCTCAAGTGAGCCCCCCTCCCCAAGGAGCCTTCCCCTGGATGGTTCTATCTTAGTTCACAGAATGTGTTCTGGAGAGGACCTTGGGGTCTGGGGCACACTGGTCCCTAGCTACTAAGCTTCTAAAATGTTTAGTCTCTCAGCTTAACAAACAAGTCCAAGAATGTAGGCAAAAAGCACTAAGAATACAGAAGTTGTAAAAGGGTATAAAAGAAAAGGCAAAGAATCATCATGGCATCAGTTATAACCATTTCAAAATAGGTGCAGATATATGCACCCAAGTTTTTTTGTGGCACTGGTAGAAAAGGCAATATTCAAAGTTAAAACAATATTGCAATCCATAATTATCTGTTTGTTTCTTACACCAGTCACAGCAATGGTATGATTTTCAGGCAGAACAGAAGTAAAGGATTTTGTGGAGCAGGTTGCCATGCCTGTGACCCAGCAGGGCTCCTGAATGCCCCCATTTATCACCTGATAAAAGCCTTGAACTCCCATTCTGAGTCATATGTTGTCTATTTAAAAGTGATAAATACTTGTGAAATAAAAAACCACTATTGATTCCAGGGTCTGCACAGATGTGGGTATGTAAGCAATGAGGCAACCATTCAACAATAAGACCTGTGAGTGAAAGACAAAAATTCCTCCAAACTTCGTTGGGTAAATACTGCTTTACAAAAAACGTGATCATCCTAGAGGTATTGCATATTTTGGGTACAGCCATTTTGGCTTCTTGAACTGCTGTAAGAGTAAGCTTAGTGTTAAAACTTAGGCTGGAGTGACAGAAACATCAAACTAAAATCAAAAGAAAACAAACAAGGTATAGAGTGACTCTAGATATTCCTTGATATGTCTATAGTTGTGACACATGACAGTTGTTATTCTCATCAAAACAGCAGTTTAATGACATTAATATCACTGTGGTGGCATCATTTGTTTTCGTGATGTTTTGTCACTTCAAGAAAGGTCATCTTTCATACCCTCACTCAAGTACCGTAGTAAGTAGGATAACTTTTTTTTTTTTTCAAGTTTTATTCTACAAAGTTTTCTTGAAAGATAGAAGTACTTGGGGCCTGACTGATACGGTTTTTTTGATCTGTTTTGTTTGGCGTTTTGTTTCTTTTAATTGGCTCCCAAATGAGAATGTCATTTGGGATGACGCAAAGAGCTTAAATAAGAATTTTTCCTCTCTCAGCAGGAGAGAGGAGACTTGATATCCATAAAGTTACATAAGACAGAAATAAGTGCCCTGAAAATAATAAAATTACTTACTAAAATTAAGTATAAATATATAGGCTTAGGAGGAGGCTTTGTAATTACTGTAACATACTGTTGACTTGTGCCTGTTATCAGTCTTTGCCGATAACTCCGGGGAGCAATTTAGGGTGTCCCATTGCTGGCAGTGGTGTGGGCTCTTCCTGTGTGTGTCCCCAGCACTGGCCCTGCAGCCTCTGCCACTTCCATGTGCTAGAAAAGCACAGCTGTGCAGGTCTCACAGTACAGGTAGTTTTCAGGAAAAAATATCAAATGTATCAAATGTATCAAAGTATCAAATAGTAATTATATTTTGGGACCAGTGGGGCCCTGAGGAGATCTTGGCTCTTGTTTGGTTGGTGTCACTTGGCTTAAATCAGCAGTTTCATTTTGCAGTGTAGGCAAGTCTCTGGGGCTGATTGCATTGCAGGTACATAGGGCCTGGAATGAGGTTTTCAAAAATCACCATATGATCTGTTCAGGCAGCAGAGATCAACATCCTAATGCCCTCAGACACTTGGCTTATTTTTTTTCTCTCCAGGGCAAAAGGATTTCAAATATCCCAAACCTCTGGCTACCTGTCAGAAAATACTTTCCTTGGGAAATACAGAACAAAACCAAACTTTAACAAAGCTGCTGAATTTACTTTCAGCTGTGGGATTCACTACAATACTCCTTACACAGGTCTTGCATCTCGTGTAGTACAGAACCATTGGTAACAACAGCAAGGCATTAACTGGGGATCTGTTCTCCTCTAATACTGGAAAGAAAGGGGAAAGCTGAGACCAGTTAGGGCAAAGAATACAACCCCAGCTAAAAAAAACCTCTCCCATTTTAATAATACTTTGATTTAAATGCATTGCAATGTAGCAGTATTTCTTGTAGCAGGAGAGCACCAACACGTTGCACAAGCCTTGACGGAATGGTAATTAATGCCCATTCATAGAAATATATTTATAACATGTTTAGCTTTCATAGTGAGAGCTAGCGTATTATTTTAGGATGGGGGTTTTTTTTGGCCTTCGGAGTGGTGCTGCATATTGAGGTTTTATTTCCTTCACCTATTCCATTACCAGAATGAAATGCCACCAGTTAATAGGATGGCAGAGTAAATGTCACAAGCTGAAGGGACCACAGGAATGTGTATTTGCCACATGTAGAAGCCGTACTTTACTGCAGTGCAATGTGGAATTTATGAGCATTGCTATAATATTCTAGATATGCCTCTCTGGTAATATCTGACATATATCAGTGCTAAAAGTCAGGATACTGCAAAATCAGCTCCCTCTTGCTCTCTGTACCTTTCCTAGATGGTCTAGAGCTATATAGTCCCAGTAATGCACTGTCAACTAAAGCAGGTAAAACCAGCCCCTGCATATAATTTATTGGCCTGAGAATGCAGATTGCAAACACACTTTATTACCTGCTAATTTACCTCCCACTGGCTGAAGGATGGCCAAAGTCTACTATTTGTTTTATAGGAATTCATTATGCCATTAACCTTTCACTCCTGTAGGCCAGGAGCAAGAATTTCCTCAGTTAAATCACTGCTGTAATAATGCTCTACAAATGAAAACAATGATTTATTGCACCCCACAAAGTCTAATAAACATAAATTATAGCCTAATGGTCTGTGTGTTGCAGATGATTGTGTGTACAACTAGTTACTCTTTCCAAGGACTGTTCTGGTTTCCTCTGAAACACGTTAAGTAAGAATTGTGCCCATTTTGGTGTCTGGGGTAACATTTTCACATCTTGCATTGTAGTAACAGGGACATCATTGAAGATGATGTGGTTTCTGTATTTAGTTATTTTTTGTAACGAGGAAGAAGAAAAAGAAAGGGTAAGGCAACAGCAGTTTTCCCCTCCCCTATCAGCAATTACTGCTCTTCTGTGTGGATGGCAATGAAGGCATGACACATAGTCCAAGGCTGATCCAAAGAGAATTTTTATATCCCCGCTTCTCCCAGTAAAAGCAAAACTTTCTGCAAATTTTCTAGGGTTTCAATTAATGTTTTGTGACAGGGTACCTCTGCAGTGAGTGCAGCATGACACTCTATCACTTCTGTATTTTCTGCACCTTTCTGATAACCAAAAAATCTCTCCTACGTTTTTCAAGCATTGCCAATTTAAAAAAAAATCCTTTGCAGTATGTGACATTCACCTTGATACCAGTGACATTCAGAGAGCCTGCTGATTTTTAAGCCAGTGATTAAGAACTGTCTGAAATAGTTTCACACACGCTTTGTAAATCCTCAGTTAGAGCTTTTCCATCAGTGCTGCTGGGAAATATTTCTCCTTGGCTTTGCAGATGTTTTAATGAATTCCTTTGCAGGAACTCTCTGTCTTGAAAATGAAATAATCTCTTTCTTCTTGTAAATATTTATTTTATACAAATACAAGAGCTGCTAGTCAATGGCTATGATGTAGCACAGTTTTGCACTAGATAGAGGTCAACCTAGAAGATGACCAAGGTAAACTAAAAATCCAGAAGTTTCCCCGCCTCAGGAAGTTCAGTATTCCCTTGTACTTTGAGTGTGAAATACAAAGGTGTAAATGTCCTGGTCAGGATGGCAACATCTATTTACAATATTTCAATTGATCATATAAAGCAGCAATCAGCGGGGTAGTCTCTGTCCTGTTTGATAAGTGCTGTATGTCTGAAAGAATTGTGGAAAATAAGGACATTTATTCTGTTCATTTCCAGAATAGAATTAGTACAGCTGATTTGCCTCCTTATGACAGTTTGTGTCTACTGGGGGCAGGGAGAAGAACCAGTGTTGAACTGCTCTGAATCTTGAGTCTCAGTTACTGCCATCATGCTCTTAGTGACATTGTGCTCCTTTGATATTTTTTAGCTATGGAGTTGGATTTCATAATAAGAAGAAAGTGAAAACTGCAAGGAGTTCATGGAGTCACAACTGCAAGCAGCAGCAATCCCAGTGTGGCCTGACCTGTAGGGAGGCTGTTGACTGGAAGGTAGGCAGCATCTCATAAAGACTATTCTGTTTGGCTGAGTTGCCGCTTGCTAAATGAAAATTTTCTTGAAAGAGTATTTTGCAAGGTCTGCTCAGTTCCCACTCGAAACTGTTCGCAGTAGCACACAACTGCAGGCAAGCTGCAGTCCTGTTAATCTTGTGGATGGAGGTATAGGATAGCAGTGTCATTAAGCACTTCCATAGGCACTGGACTCTTCAATCTGTACGGCTCGTTCTAAATCCCACTAACAGTGCATGTGTTGGTTTGTAGTTTGGGTCAAAATTTGGCTTAAAAATTTTGCTGAGTACCTCTAAATGAAAATAATTAGCTATTTATATTCCTTCCCATAGGGCTGAATGGTATGTTCAGAAGTAACATCCAAAGAGCCCAGAGGACGAGTCCCTTGAGCAGCTGCAGAGCTATGCCCAGAGGTTTCCTCAGACTAAGTGCACTTCTAGATCGTTTGGTAGGGAATAATCCAGTTTAATCATATGCTTGAGGGGGAGGAAATTACTTCAATTAGAGTTTCTTCATTATTAGTGTGATCAACTTATGTTCATTGTGTAGCTGAACATCATTTATTTAAGTGGGACTCAGCCATTGTGATCCACGTATTAATAAAATCAGTGTCCACTTCTTTCTCTGAAAAAATAGACATGGTCAGTGGCACATCTGCAGTAGTTCACATCAGATCCTGAGTCAGGGTCACAGCTGAGTTGTTGAAAGACCTCTTTGTTCTTTTGGTTGCCTGATTTTCAGAGAAAAATTTTTGCACTCACACTTTTTCTTCTTTCTCTTGCCCCACTCACCCAACACTTCTTGATAACTTCTGTGTTTATTGGCCTGTTTCAGGCAAACTTGGCATCTCTGCTTGAGCTGGGGTCTCACAGCTGTGAAGTGACGATCGTTTTCATTAAAATCACTGTTTTGGCACGTGCTGTAGTGTGCCTTTTGCTGAAGGTGGAAACATTCTTTGTTCTGCTTGCCAGAAGTCTGAGTACCCACAGGGCTCTGGGCACAGTGTGCGTGTCTGGCAAGTGAGGAAACAAGTAAAGGTGCAGAGGAGAAGCTGAGGACCATTTGGAAGTCCTGCTAGGAGCAAGAGGGAAGTGGATGTTTGTCACGATACAGGAGGAGCTGGGAAAGGGGGCATCAGCAGGTGAGATAGGAGGCACAGGAGTAGTCCATTTGCAGTAGTAACTGGGTTAACAGTTTACAGACAGGGTGGAAGATGGATGTCTCAGATGTGCAGGAAATCAGGCTTCATTAGCTCTGGTCCTTGCAGAAAAACATGTTATTAATTGCCTTTAGTCTCCAGGGGAACCACTAGCCTCGTTTGAAACTCTTCTGCTGCTTATTGTCTGAGCGCTGAAGCATGCTCTGAACAGAGGGATGTCTTCGATGCTGATAGATCAAACTCTGCACTGAAATCTGCTGAGATGAGGAAGCCTGAATCAGCAAAGCCAGCTTTTAAGGAAACGGAGATCCCTCTGTGGAATAGAAAAACAAGTGCTGCCAGAGATTGGAAATATGAAGTCTGTGCTCTTTAAAGCTCAGCACTCTCTGGGGCCCAGCCAGAAGCCTGGAGGACAGAGGAGAAATTACTTGAGGATTTCCATGCAAGGAGGAAAAGAGCCCTAAGTGGCTGCATGTAGGAGTGCAAGGACAGTCTGACATGATATGTGGTTACTGCCAGTTCCCATGCTTGCAGGCTTGGAATACACAAAGCAGCAGCATTAGCAAATGTTCTACAGTGACAGGGAAAATCGCTTGGGACTTTCCTGTCCTCTAACTCCTAATACATGGTGAACCTGTATGTTTAGTTTGAGACTTTCCACCTGTCCTTTTGGATAAGAATTCTGACACTAAGAGCTGTCTTCTGTACAGATGAAGTCTAAGTCAAAGGTTTCTTTCATCTCTTAAATCTCTTACTGCAAAGATCTGGGAGACGGCAGAAAAAACCACTGCATTATTTTTGGAGAAGTAGTTCCCAGCTCTGATTTTGTTCTTCAGCTCACATCCTGCTTCTCTTTGCCCTTTTTCTTTCACCGTAATGACCTGATACAGGTCTGATTATTATTTGCAAAGGTAGCCAATTTGTAGGTGTGCCTGCTGAAGGTGTATGACCTAAATTATCAGATACTGCTAATTTGCAGGGAAACACATTTACATGCATGAACCCGTCCTCTGTCCTTTTCCAAAGGAGCATGTGTTCCTCTGTGATCTTCTGTGAGGAAATCTTCAGCTGGATGGGCTCTGGTTTAATGCTGCAAGCTTGTGATACAGTTCTCCAAACCCCAGGCAAGCTTCACATAGTAACTGCAATGTTCACTTCTCATGCTGCTTCCAAAGGGACAGCTTGAGCAAAAGCAATAACACACAAGTGGAATTTGCTTTGAACCACTACTCTCTTTTTCAGAATTCATGCAATAGGAGAATATTTTGAAGGAATGTATAGGCCTAGGCATAAAACATGCACTACATGTACAGAGCAACACGTGACTGGTGTTCTTAATGGATTGGGCTTTAACACAGTACAGTTGATAATGGTGTTTAAATTTTAGTTGCTATGTCATAACAGTGAAACAGTAGAGGTCTCAATTATAGGGTAGCATAATTATGTGTTCAAGAAATGTCTGGACATCCACTTAGTGCCATGATCTGGTTGACAAGGTGGTGATCAGTCAGGGGTTGGACTTGATGATGTTGGAGGTCATTTCCAACCTAAATGATTCTTTGTTTCTTTGTGATAATAGCTTAGAGGCAAAAGAAATTTGGGAAGATTAGTCAGTGGAATGCTTATTTTGTGGAAACTTTGGAAAGGCATTAAAACAGACAAGTACATTAACAAACTTAAAATAAGCTTTTTATTACTTAATATTTTTTCACCGAAATTCAAAGCTTTGGCTCTCTAAGTAAAGCAGAAAGTGGAAATCTCAGCAGTGCTGCATTAATTTTTCAAGCCCTAATGTGCCAGACAGGGAATAAGTTATTACATCTGTTGCCCTCTGGGAGGAAGAATGAAAAGCTCAAAAATGATTCTTCGCTGTTAGGGTGGAATAACTGAATAATAGCTGATATAAGCAGCAGCGTTGCTGCAGAAAAGCTTACGGCGGCTTGTGTGTCATCATTAGGAGCGAACATTTCTCTGTATAACTAGTGTAGCAAGATTAAGAAACATGGCAGGGCTTATTTGTTCTTCTCATGGGGCCCTTTACAATTATGGGGGAATTTCAAGTGAGGGCCTTGTGTGCAGCTGCTGATGATCTATGTAAGACACTCCTTTTTCCACCTTGAATTCTCAGCCCGTAGACATCGCTTCCAGGGTCTGGAGGCAAAAGTTGTCCATGGCAAGTTTATGAGAACAATATGGAACTTCAAGCTGTGGTGCCTCTGGGCAGGTTAGTGCTTCATTTGCCACAAACCTGGCTCTTGGGTGGGCTCCTGGAGATGATAAACTGAGTCCATAAAATCCTTGTCCCTCTGACAGGCAAGAAACATTTGCTGAGTTCTTCAGTGACTTGTTTTCCAAGGGAAAGCCCTGGAGCCCCCTTATTAATGATTGTCTTCTCCGTAAATACACTCATAAAGCTTTTTAAGTACTGTGATAACATGGCAAATAAACAGAAGGATAACCCCAGAAGAAGATATGGGAATTACTTGTGTGTCCATGAGCTCAGCTGGGAATGAAGGTACCGAAGCACCATCCCCATGCTTCACTGGTGCCTCAAGCTAAAGTATCTCAGTCTTTTTCATCCCCAGGAGGTACAAAAGGCTTCAGTAATAGGGCATGGAGCCAAGGAAGAAAAACAATGTGGATTTTTAGAAGGCTCTTTATCTGCCTGTCTCCTTGGAACATCAGATATTACAGTGGCATGTGGATCTAGAAAGGCACATTGACAAAAAGGGATGAAAGCACTTTAGGCCTTCTCAAATAAATGGCCTTTGTTGAGAATAAAATTAGAATGCAATGTATAGATTTTTATCTTCACCTCTAATCGATCTTAGTAGAGCCTTATATAACATTGTTGTGGGTGCTGTTGGCTTGTGAGTCAAAGAAAGCTCATTTCACCTGATGGAACTAACTGTGCTGAGGGTTTTCATGCACATTTCTCTAATTAATACTGAACTGATACTGTTTCTCTGGCATGACCGTGCCTTGTCGGGGGTTCATCTGAGGTCTGGGATACAGCAGGCTGTGACAATTTACTGTGCTGCAGGATGAAATGCATAAACAATGACTATTTTAAGGCTGATGGGAGCTAATAGAGGAGTAAGTACAAACTAAACCTTATAGAAACATTCTGTCCCTGATTTATTGCAAACACCATCTATTTATTGCAAGTATTTGTGTCTTGAGGCAGACTAGGGATAGTTCTCTACTGTTCCCTGCAACCGTTCTTTAATTTTCTTAATGCTTTTATTTGCATTGAGCGGTGCCAGGGCAGATATCAGTATGTGGATTTAGCTCGAATCAGCTTTTTTTAAACTTGGTTCACCACTCTATTTAATTAAGGGTTGTTGGAAAGCTTCTACCTGTTCTGTTTAGACTAGCTATGCCTTAAGCCTTATGTAGCTGATTTTAATAGATTGTCACTAAGTCATGGCAGATCATGTGCTCATATAACTTATATCAGCATCATACTTGAAAAGCCAGTGTAGCAATTCAACTGTGACATGGTTGGGAGTGAGGGATCTTCCTGGCCACAAGCACCTCACACAGCTTTGACAGTATGTGACAGTGGTGCACCAAAGGTGAAATCATCCATCTGTAAACAGAGAACAAGCACGTGTCTGTATTTTATTTGGTGTGTAAACATGTATAAAACCAAAAAATTTTAATACCCCTGCCTCTGGTAGCTTGTAATTAGCCCTACATATTGGACCAAACATCAAACCCCCAAACTGTGTGCAAATTGGTCTTTGATTCTTGAGATCTGTCTACCTTGAGAGGAGAACTGTAGCTAAAGCATCCAACAGCTTGGGAAAGGCAAGATCTGCAAGTGTTAAGAGTAAACCATTTTATAATAAGGGGAAGATTTTCCATTGTGAAGGGTAATCTGTCTCAGAGGTAGACTAGTGCTGACATATCCCCTTTAGACAAGAAGCTCGGAACTGACAGCCATTTGGAATTATGTCTGGAAATGCTGTCAACACCCACACGTCATGAAAAAAAGAAACGTGGTCTCTTGGCTGCCTGCAGTCGCAGCCATCTGTTTGGATGGCGAATTCCTGCTCTGGGGTTGGTTGGAGTAGTTCACTAGGACTTCAGGGGTGCCAAGCAGCATAGCTTGAAAAGAGCAGACTGTGTGTCTCAACACACACTGCAGCTTTTATTAGGAGCCCTCATTCTGCATGACTGCAGGAGCATCACAGACATCCTTGCTTTGCTGACATGTGTTGATACTCACATGTCAAAGTAACGGAGCAGAGACAAATAAAACAGATTTCGAGGGACTTTGTACCTGCCAAAATGCAGTGCAATGGGCACCTCAGAATAGTGTGGGATAATCCAAATATCCTTAGGAGAGCCATCTCCTGAGATTTCTAGATGAATAGGAAAAATCACTGCCTTTTCACCACCCACTGAATCAGCTGGAATTTATGACATTAAATTCCTCATTCAATTCCAGGATGGGAGAAGTCAGTCAGAATACCTAATTACATGGTTATTGAATATGGACAGAGCAATCTTTTAAAAAAATAAAATAAAATGTAACTGTGCCACAAAAGTGGAGAGATCTGCATAGCTGGGAGGCAGAGCAGCCTTAAGGAATTTTATTCATATGCTGTGTGTTTCACTTACAGTTTTGGAAAAAAACAGCCAGTGATGATTATTTCACTATGTCTTCAATATACTAATTCTGATTCTTATCGTAACTTTTTTTCATAAAAAGTTTTTCAGAAAAAAAGGAAATGCAGTCATTTTTTACCTAAATGAAGCAACAGTGCAGATACCACCTTTAGCCAGAAGTGTAGTCAGTGCATCACTGCTGTTCCCATTTGTGTTGTGGGGGAATGATTGTCTATAGCATTAGAGGCTTTTAAGGTCAATGTCTAACCCTACAGATTTCTGGGCACCCACCTTACTGCCTCTGTGAGGCAGATGCAACATGCTTTTACAGGGCCCCCAGGAGGAGGCATTGTAGGTGATGTTGGACATGGATCTTCCCTTTGCCAAAAGGCAATGTTATAAAGTGTCTTTTTTTCCTTTGACTAGAGAAAATTTTACACACTGCTCCATCGTTCCTTGTTTTAAAGTATTGCATTCAATCTTTTTTTCAAAGATCTGTTATC
>NW_008239762.1:927939-953623 GCF_000691975.1 Corvus brachyrhynchos
TTCGTTCCCTAAGAAGACCAGTTGCTTCTGGCATGTAACTATCTTTACTCCTTTTTTTTAAACATGTCTACCTTTCCATTATGTTTTCATAATTATTTCATTTCCTATGTCTCTGATTTTTAACGTGAACATGTTGATGACTGAATAGTGCCACAATGAACTCCCAAACAAGTAGGAATAAAGCTGATGTATGATTTGATAAAATTTCTTTGGAGTTATAAAACACAAAATAGCAAAAATAGTTTCTAGCAAAAACTCCCAAGTGATCTGCCTCTACCTAGACGTGACATGCTGCTGCAGCATGGAAATGGGGACACTGAGCTGCAGAGCAGAGCAGGCTCTTTGCAGGAAACCCAGCAATGCTGGGAAGCAACAGGGTTTGCCTAAGTGGTGGTAATGGGGAGGTTGGGCCTTCAGGTATCTCTGGCTCAGCTGTGACATACAAGGATGCATGTGAAGAACCTGTCCAGCTCTTCCACAGTGACAAAGTGCCATTTGCCTGTGTCTGCTGGCGGTGACAAGGTGGCTTTCACCTCCTCCTGCACCCCTTGCACCCTGGGCTGGAGGAGCATGCTCCATCTCTGCTCTCCCTGTCAGCAGGGTGTCGGGTGAGCAGGTGCTCTCCCTTCCCTTAGCTGGCATTCGCCATGGTGAGAGACAGAGGCCATGTCCAGGGCAGCAGTGCCCAAGCCCTGGGAATGGCTGCTCCATCTGGGACAGGGGCCAGAGTGCCCTGGAAACCCTGCAAAAGGTTTGATACTGTATTCCAAAGAATTACTGGATCTATTATTTCAGCCTTTTCCAGCATTACATGTCAAAGTTTTCTGAGGTTACTTGTTGAAGTAAATACTCTCTGCTTCTCCCATTTCCAAGGACCTTTTACCCTTGACTAGACAAATGATGACATTACTGTGTCACTAATCTTGCCGATTTTCACAGTGTTTGATAAACACTTTGGAACAGATTTCATCACACCCAGCATGCTTCTTTAGATAAGGCCAGTGCCTAACAGTAACACTTTCCTCAGTCAATTTAACTACAGGTAAATACTGTGTGTGATTATAGGATTAAATCTGAAGCAAAAGCCTGGTTTTGTAAGCAGTTAAAAATCTCTTCTTGAATCTCTTCTTTCTCTCACTTGCTGTAGAAAAGGGACTCATTTTTCCTTGACAGGTTTTAGTTATAAAAATTGATTGTATGTTTAAAAAACCAGGTTCTTGGGAGAGCTTTAATTTCCTCTTGAAAGGATCATTTTTTTAAATGGAAGTGCACTTGATTTTGGAAAATTTCAATTTTATTTATTCCAAATCTCCCTGCAAATCTATTTTTCTGTTCAATCCATTTTTCATTTTCATACTAGTGAAAGTTGCCATAGCTACCCGTAAATTGCTGAATTTTTTCCCCAATTAAATCTCAGTAGTTATGAAGAAAGATTGTGGATACAAAAATGCTGCTAGCAAGGATTTTCTTGCTATTTTCTAAGTCTGTGAGAGACTTTTCTCTCTCACAGAAGAGGTAGCAGAGTTATGTAAGCAACCAAGCCACCTGCAACCTTGGAAAGTCTTGTTTATGGCACAGTAGAAAAATATTTTGACAATGGATGTTTTAGGATTTTAGCCAATCACCCCAAGGGGTGGCTGATCCTTTGTCCAATTAGACTATGAAGAAAAAAGTCTGTAAAAGAGTCTGTAAAATAATTAAATAAATCAATCTTGCTGCACAATTCCTGCCTGCTGGATCTTCTCTCCTCCTCCCTATGGCTGCGGGACACAGTAATATACCGTAGGGTTGCAGTAATAAAAGATGTTGTTACTTGTAACAATAAGAGGTTTCCTCTTCAGCCCCTCACCCTCTTGTTGATTGTGTCTATTAAAGCAGCAATATTTCTCTGACTCATATTTACCTGATGATTCAGAACCTCAGACGTGAGATTCCATACTCAGAAACTACCACAGTGGGTGTTGATATCTGTGTGGGAAATGGTAAAGCTTGGAATCTATAATGCCCAACACATTACATGAGGCTCTGAGAAAGCATTCCTATTGCCTAATGTTGCCCTCTGTAACTTAACACTGGATAGAGACATCAAAGCTGCTCCCCACCATTGGAAAGGTCTCAGCAATTGCAGGTGTTCCCCAGTGACTAAAGCACTCAAACATTCAAAAGGGGAAGGAGGGAGGATATGGAAAACTCCCAGCCAGTCAGCCTCACCTCAGTCCCTGTGGAAGTTCTGGAGTGACTCATCCAAGAAGCCATTTGCCTTGTGCTAGATTCTGTATTGCACTGGTGGTCTCAGTCCTTGTCCTCCATGACATTTTATGCAATGTGTACAAAGCGGGAAATCCATTCACAGGGATATCCAGTTTAATGTAGCAGGCAAGAAGAGCTCAAGGTGAGGTTAAAATCCACTTGCTGCCCTTGGCTGATTTTCTTCCATAAGCCTGAGAGCCAAGAGCTTTGCTATTGATCCCACTGAATGAAGTAAACAAAATTTTTATTATTTCATCAGAGAAAAGAAAGCACAAGCAGTTCAACTCTCCTCTCGAGCAGTTCCGTTTTTAATTCAATAGTTGAAGCAAACAAAAAGCCTTCCTTACACAGTTTAGTGATAACATATCACTCCAAGCATAACCCAAAACACTGTTGGAATGGCTTCCTTAAACTTATCAGACTTCCGAAGTCACGATTTACCCTTGCACTCCCTCGAAAATTTCAGCAATGAATCAAACTCATTGTTTCTGTTTCTATGGAAATTGAGCAGGAGCACTCATGGAATCATCTAGTTTGTCTCAGCTCTCTGTTTGAACAGATGAGGGAAATATCATCCCAAACTTTAGAGCTGGTTCAGAACCCACACAGAGCTTGTTCAGAACTTTAATCCAAGTCCAATGTTTTAAGGACATTGCACAACAAGGCAGGATTTGAGGGCTGTGTTACTGCCTCTGGGGCTGTCTTGGTAACACTGATTAGTTATATGAATATTTCAATGAGATATTTCTTCGGAAAATGCAAAGGCATCATATATTTTTCCCTGTGAGGGTGGTGAGGCCCTGGCACAGGTTGCCCTGAGAAGCTGTGGCTGCCCCATCCCTGGAAGCATTCAAGGCCAGATTGGATGGGGCTTGGAGCAACCTGGGATAGTGAAAGTGTCCCTGCCCATGGCAGGATGGTGGAATGAGATGAGCTTTAAGGTCCCTTCCAACCCAAATCTGTGGTTCTATGGTTTTTTGACATAAATGTTTCTTTTGAAGTCCCCAGCGTGGCTCCCAGTGTGCTGTGCTATGGACAAAAACAACACAGACCGTATTTCCATACATGTTTCCTATATACATGGGTGCAAAGGATGGACAGACAAACCCCTGGCTATACCAGGCAGCTCTTATTTCAATTTAAAAAAAAAAAAATTAATTCATGTATGTGGGGTGCTTAATAAAGCAGTGTCCAAGTAGTCATGGCTGTAGCTTGATCTACAACGCATGAAGCTTTTAGAAATGTTTGCCGTGCTTACAGTATATGCAGCAGCATCTAGAACCCCTTGGAAGGTGTGGGTTGCTGGTGTAAAGGGTCCTTTCTGAAAAACACGTGGTATTTTCTTCATGGGAGATGAAATAACTCAATAAAATAATGGGATTGCATCCTCTATATCATTTTAAGGGATTTGAAGTCAGTTTTCTAGTTAACGTGCTTGGCAAGGATTGTATCTGTTTT
The DNA here is from genome assembly GCF_000691975.1 of Corvus brachyrhynchos. Lineage (NCBI taxonomy): Eukaryota > Metazoa > Chordata > Aves > Passeriformes > Corvidae > Corvus > Corvus brachyrhynchos. The sequence continues at coordinate 931,648 of NW_008239762.1, forward strand.
AAATGATGGTTTATTTTAATGGTTTTTTCACACTGTCACGCAGGTACCCAAGGGAAACCCTTCCTTAGATGAGCAGAACACCCCCATTCCATTTTTGTTTGACTTCCCTGGTAAGTAGAGAACATGATCTGCAGTTCACTGGAGCAAGTGCAGACGTGTTATTAAAGGTGAATATTTGAATTAAGCAATTCTGGAACTAAATACATGCTGAAAACCACACATCACAAATTTAAAATGCCAATAACAACACTACTGTTATTTGGCTGTTCTTCCTAGAATTATTTTCTGTTCTTCAAATGTGGCAAGCTAGAGTGTGAGGCCTGGAAGATGTCTCCAATTTTGCCAAGTTCAAAGGACGTGGGAATCTCAACATTGCCATAGTGAAATTTGATACTATTTTCCCTTTGCTCACATGGTTTGTGACTATTTAATTTGGAAAACTGGCTGATCCCTTTTCTCTAATGTCTGTTTTCACCATCTCCATATCTTCAGAAAAAGAAAACATCTGTAAGAATTTTTCGAAGAAGTAAGCCTTGTAGGGTTTTGGGAATCTCAGCATACCCTTTAGATGTTTGACAGGCTGAAGAATATATTCATGTATAACAACAAAAGGAAATGATGATACATCTTCTCTCTTCTGAAATACTGTCTGCTTAAAATGAGACTTTAAAAATGAACACTGGAAAGAAACGCTTATAAAAATCTTATTTTCTTTTGACAAGGTATAAAGTTGCTTTCTTTTTTTTTATGAGAAAGGAACAAATTCTTTTTTTCCTGTTTAGACTAATTTGAGGTGGAGTAGAAGGAATATAATGACTTAATTATTTGCTTGGTAATTTTTGCTTCTCTGCAGGAGAGTGAACATGTGTATATGAAAATCTTTATTAATAATTCCCAGCTGTGTGGCAGAAAAACGATCTGTGTCAGTTAAAATATCCAAGTTATTTGTTTCATTACATGCAATATAATTGCATTTTATCCTTCTGGTTTCAAGAGCTGAATCTCGTACTGCACTTTTTACTAGACACTGCAGAAGAGATGTAATTGAGCTTCAGTAAGTAAACTCTGAAGCTGTTGTGGAACATCACTTTGCCCGATATGCCAATGGCTTTCTAGAGAGTGATTGTGAAGTTTGGCTCTCACTCTGGATTCTGAGTTGAAAGACAATGACTCCAATACTTTTGGTCAAGTTGTGCTTTCAAGGGCACTACCAGGAAAGCTGAAGTCATAAGTGTGGGGCAGCAATCCTACCTGTGCAGGTGTGTCTTTCTTTCTCTGCCTGAGTGGAAACAGGGAGAATGCAAACAATGCCCAGGGCTACAAAAAGAAAATTGCTTTCCTTGAGAAGAGCCACACACCACCAGTGACTAATAGCCTGTCCTGCCTTGTAAAAGCCTCTGTTGCTGGCCGAAAACAGATGCTTAATAGGGAAAGGATCATCAAGGTCAGAAGGCTGTTGGGTTTTTTTCAGACAGATCGGGGTGATTGGTTGCCAGCCCTCAGGGTGGGACCTCAGGCTGGAATTACCCTCACCAGCTTCATTCGGCCTTCCACCTAGAGCTGCAGCACATCAGTCCCAGGAGGTTAAGATCCAGCCTGAAGGCTCAGGTGGAACAGGTTTAAGTATATTTGTTCCCTGTCCTTTGCTGACTTATTGTTTAGATTTCCTGGACTGACTTGGTTAAGGATCACTGGATGGGTTTTGTTGCTGTCATCATCTCAGCTCCGTTTGCCTGGATTGGGAGCCCCACCTGTGAGGTTAGTGCCTCTAGTTTCAAGAATAGAGCAATGGAGTGACTTAATGTAAACTGTGATTTTTCTGAAGCACTAAGTAAGACAAATGTGTATTGCCTCTTCCAGAGTGCTTAGATTTTGTATCTCTGCTTGGAATTTCGCAGGCTTACTTGCTAGCAGTTAGTTGGTGGCACTTCAGCAAGTGCTATAACACACCTGTCTGTCTTGAGTGAAATACAAATTATCTGAAGTTTTGTAGGGGATTCAAATGAAGTGTGGCTAAGTAATGCGTTACTATGGAAGGCTTAATGGCTTAGTATTTCAAGATAATTTTTGTGTGTATGGGAAAGTCAAAAGACCTAGTACCTTACACAGTGTTTTTTCTTCTGAAACAGTTTTAAGCCTAGTATGTACAGATTCAATTCACCACCTACTTAAATGAATCAGATTTCGTGGGAAAGTCACTGAGCTTGCTCTTCTGAGAGTTGTGTGAGTGTAAAATGTCAGGAGGCTGCAATTCCCTTATTTCTGAATGAGTGACGCACACGCTACTTTTCCTAGGGAGGGGTAGAGCCTTCAGAAAGACACTTTAAATGCCCAGGCTGTGCTATCACACCCTGCCTGGCTTTTTGCTTGGAAATGCAATTGCTGTTCATATTTCCAGATCATAACCTGCATCTGCTGTGAAACTCTGAGTGTTGGGATGGTGTTCAATGCTTGTTGTTATCTCTGGGTTCTCTGGGAGGTGTCAGGACAACAGCAATGTGAAGTTTTGCCTTACAGCCATCTGTACAAAAGATGCAGCCCTCACAGGTGCACTTTTCCTCAGCTACTGTTTGTGAGCAAAGGGGCACTCAGGGCTGACAGTAAGATTCTGGGAAGATGCACACATACAAAAAACCCACTTTAAAATACTGATTTAGAAAGCAAGTTTCTAGGGACAATCCTTGCACATCATTTTCTAGCTACTTTCTCAGGCCCAAGATTTGACACTAGCTGATACTGAGAGAAGAGCCTGTAAATGCCTACTTCTTTCTGCTGAAATCAGTTTACTCTTCACAGAGCACGAGTTTCTTGTGATTCAAACAAAGTTCCTTTCTAACCAGGCTGGCTTTCCCTCAGGAAAGAAACCCCTCTGTCCTACACAGCCATTGGACTTGCAATGGTGTACTTAAGTGGTTTACCATAAAAACAAAGCTCATACAAAGATCTCATGTGGAAAAGATCCACTTGCAAGGACCTGTATTGATGGACCTTTGATTTGTCTATTGTGTTTTGGAGATGTAGCTTTTTTTGACATTTTAGCTGCCTGTTATGCCATGATGTAAAGCACAGTGACAGCTATATTTACACTAGCTGTAAATCTGATTCTGTAAACACCATATGAAACTTAAACTTGGACACAGGCATATGCCCAAACTGTCACTACTGTGACAACACAGTTCTGTCCAGAAATGCAATGAAACTGGTTAAATCTGCAGGGGTGTTTAAGAACCTTGGCTTGTAAACTTAGGGGACGCAATGTACATTACACCAGGTCTCCTCATTTTTTGCTGTTGCAATATGTGTATAGATAGATGCATTCTCACCAGAATAATCCCTGTCACTGAAGAGGGAGAAAACTAAGGGAAAAGTTGTAAAACAGTAGGATTTGGGAGAGGTGAGAGTGGCACGTTTATTCTCTAGTGTCTTGTTCCATAGGCTGTGACTAATACAACAAAATCCTCCTAGAGACTGGCTGGAAGATGTTTTCCGTTTAACTTTCTAAGCAAGTTGAGGCTACACACTCACAATTTTCTATCCACCTGCTCACAAACACTGAGACACGACCTCGAGTAGGCTGGGTGGGATTTCTCGCATGTGACAGAGACAAGGAGGCCAGCTCTTGAATATGCATTGCATCCCTAGGTTCCTTTTGATTGCCAGCTCATAAAATCACATATTCCTGAGTAATGAATAAATTATACTGATCTGAATAAATGGTACTGATTCAGCTCAAGGCCCTTCAGCTATGAAGAGTAATGGACTGGCACAGAACCATTCCTTTTAAAAATGGTGTAGGATAGAGCTAGACATGCTAAACCAAACTTCTGGCAGGGCGTGGAAAGGACTGACGTACTGGTTTCTGGAAATTGTTACCTTCTTAGTGGTAAAGTGTATTCCATATACACCTCCCAAATTCGTGATAGTGGAATCAAGCACAAACAGCCCTGGTTTCTGAGCCCTCCAGCACAGCCAGGATCCTTGCTGTCATGCTGCTACTCTTGGAAAGGTGTCAGTCAGGGAAGGGCTTGGCTGTGAGGGAGGTTTAGAACCAAGCAAGGTAGACTTAATATTGCACTGAAGTTGTCAGTGCATGTTGCTCAAGTGGTCGGGGGTCTGGGTTTGGTAATGTGATGTCTTGCTCAGTGTCTGCTCAAGGCTTGTACTCCCCAGCAGCAGCAAAGTCACTTGAAAAACAGTGCTTGATAAACTATTTAGGCAATAATTAAACTCAGTCAAATCTTTGACAATTTGTGGGGCGGGATGGGGGCACTGCAGTGTTGTGTCTGACTGCTGGGAATGAAATCAGAGGTTTTGATGCAGGAAAGATAAACCAAACAGCATAAATAAAGCATTTTAGGATGTGGAAGACCAAGGGTTGTAGAGGTTAGGAAGCACAAACAACTTATTTGAATCCTGAAGCATTAAAATTTAATGCTTTTAAGTTTTGAGGGACTGTTTCCCCTTTTATTCTTAGTTTGTCCTGCTTTGTTGACATTTCTTAATTTTACTGGGTGCGATAGAAAAATTCCAACTACTGCAAAAGGGCTTCAAGAGGGCTTTTTTTAGGGCTTTGGTTAAATTTAGTTTGGGTGTTGGTGATGGTGGTTTTGGTTTCCACCCCACCCTCCCCCCATATGGTTGTAGTACTATGGAAATGATGCACATTATGTGGTAAATGCATGTAAGTACGTTGAAGGTTGTAAGTAATTAAATTGGAATATCAGGAAAAAGTGCTTGAAGGGAAATGCCTGCTAAATAATACAAACATTATCTTTCAAGTGAAGAAAACAATTTTTTCATCTAAAATGATAGTTACAGAAAATTATTCCACTTTAATAGGGTATTGGTGGAATGAGCAAATAACAGGAAATGTGAGAATGATGGGGGCTGTTCAGAAATGAGTGAGTGAAGCTCACAATGGCCAGATCCCAGCATCAATTGTGCCCATCTGGACAGTCTTGTATCTTCTGGAGGTTTAAGAAACACTTCCTTGAGCGATTTCATGAGTGTGTATTTAAGTGACTTAAACTTTCCTGTAGCACTCCTTGTACAAATTCTGGGATCTAGTGGGAGATCCATATGGTTTATTATCTTATAATGGATATTTAAATGAGAAATTTAGTATCTTTCTGATGTTTTTAAACTAATTCTTCTCACAGCAAATGTCAGGAGCAAAAGTAATCACTTTCAGGGAAAAGTACAAATTTATTTTTTGGAACATTAACTTCAAGTGCCATAAATGTAATAGATGTACAAAATAACTGTTAAGGGATCTTTATAAGCAAATGTAAAAGCAGATTTTTCTTGGATGTGTTTTTTTCCTTAATATAGTTTAAGCTACTTTAAGTTCTTACAAAACTTTGCATATAATATGTATTCAATATATTGCTAAGAAGTTTGGTGTTTAAAGAGTTTCTGTGTAAGAATGGGATTGACACTTTGGTGCCTTAGATGAAGTAATGTGCTATTGAATCATTTAGAATAGAATCAAATTTGGGATTGAGAAATACTACTCCATGTGAGAAAACATACTTTAGAGCCTCTTGTGGTTTAATGTACTAAGTTTCTCTGGGCCAGGTTGCTCTTGAATTGTATGGTGGTAATAGGGTGTGTTGCATATTAAATAGGTTTATAATAAAAGCAGAAATTGTGCCCAGCTGGTATCTTGGCAGACTTAGAGCATTGATCCATCTTTTGTGGTTGCAGTCTTATTTGTGACAAATATCAAAGTTTATTGCTGCTTTAATTTCAAAAGAGTTATTTCTACCTGGTAAGTGCTTCCCTGTTGTCATTCCAAATCCACATGAAGGGACCATTGTCAGTGCAGCTAAAATGAAAATAATGCAGTTCTTATACCATGCTTTGCTTGTGGTCAGTGTGTATTAGTGGGTTACGTGTTCTGCCTTGTCAATTCTCCATCCAGTGAGCCCAGACTATTTTGCTCCCATTCGTGCCAGTGTGTGCAGGGAGGATGTCATGTGTCACAAGTTTCCCAATTGAGTGGCACATCTTTCACCCTCATTAATTAAAGGAAGGGGAAAAGCCAGCCTCACAAGCTGTGTGGGCTTTTTTCCTTTCTTTCATGTTCTTTAGCTGTCAAAATGTTCATTACTCATATGCTGAGCTTTTGTTGCAAAATTCCTCTTCTGACTTCCCTACTTGCGTCTTTAACAATTGAAGGGTTAGGGCAAGATGTTCAGGAATGTGCAACTTCCTCATAAGAAAGGCTAAAAATCTATCTCCAGTAGCAGGGGTGTTCTAAAAGAGATCATGTTGTAGCTAGACTTTTGGAGATCAGCCCTAAATACTTGATGGTATAGTGTTTTCCACTGTTTTTCCATTAGTGCTTTCTAACAGAGATATTCCAGTTCTGGAGGATGCTGAGTATAAGTGCTGCAAGTATTGACTATTTAACGATCAAAAGTAATTTGTGATTGAAGTTCTGGGTTGTATTGCTAATTCATTATCTACCACAAGTGTGGATTTAAGAGTGTGTGAGCCTTGAGTGGTTACCCCATTAGCATCTCAGCTAAGCAGCATTTGCCTCCTTATCATAAAACTGCAAAGTCTCTAACACAGGCCACTCTTGCCTGTTGTATCCATGTTTTCTGGTCCAAACTCCATTGAAATAAGCTATAATCTGATACTGTGTATATGTGGAATAGTGTGAATTGCAGGTGTAACAGGGACATGCCAGAAGGAAACCAGATGTGTAGTAAGTGTCAGACAGCTCTGAAGTCAAGCACACACATGCTGCTCTGTGTGTTGCATGTTCCAGACCTTGCACACACACACACAGATTTTGTCTATGCAAAGTATGAACAGCCTGTATCAAATGCTTCAGAGCTGCTGCAGGTGTGGTTTGACTACAGAACAGTTGTAAAAGGTCAAACAAGCACAGGATTTAATGTCTATACATCACACAATTACTGTCTCCCTGTCGAAGCCCTGGCTGGGTTACTAACAGTGTGCAGGAACGTGTGTGCTGCACTGGGTGTTAATGACAGTGGAGCTATTGTGTTTCCTTCACTGCATTTGTATGTGGAACTTGATTTGAAGGAGATAGTTGGAATAATAAAAAGCATTAGCAGTATTGTTAGTTACTCTGTAATTATAATTAAAAGGTGTTAATGCTGGTTGATGAATTCTGGAGATTGCTAGCACGTCCTTCAGCATTAACTGCACGGGTGTGGTAAGGAAAAGGGATGGGAGGATAGCATCATGGAGCATCCCCTGGGTTTGATTAATGAGAAATCAGACATATGAGAAATAGAGAATATCCGTTTATTCACAGGGAGAAAAAAAATACAGATTTTCTTGAATTTCTCAGGTGAGGGAAAGAAATGTAGTTATAGGCAGTCAGTGCACAGGCAACTGATAGTGTGTAGGAACAAACAAAAATCACAAAACCCCCAAATGAATAAACAAAAGCAGCAGCAAAACCAACACCAAACAATAAGAACTGAAAACCTTTAAAGTTAAGGAAAGGACTTGGCAGAACGGGCAGAACAAAGCATGCCTGGAGATCTCCCAACAGATCTTGGTAACATCTGTGTTTTTAACTGGAGAAACTGAATTACTTGTTTGTTAATTAGGAAGGCTGGTATGTTACTATGAGAAATTTGAAATGTGAATAATAAACCTGTCATGAGGATTACCATTCCCTTTTCCTAGATAAATATTCCTGCTCAAAAGTGAGATTCCAAAGGAATGTTTTGGTCATCACAGTAACCACTCCATTTGGTACTTCTGTGCAACAGTTGGGAAATAGCAGATTATTAAGTGTCTTGAAATAACACTTTGAATCTTTACAGAAGCATTCTTTGTTATAGCTGGGCATTAACTATTCCTGGCCATAAATACTTTTTGCTTCAAACAAATTCCAGTTTGAGAGGAAACACCACCAGTCTTTTGAGGGCTAAAAATCCTCTTGCCTAAGGTTTAAGTCTTAAGAGCTAGGGTTAAAAATGATCTTGGCAAAGATCCTAGATAAGAAACTTTAATTTAACTAACCCACAAAAATTGAGGGTTGATGGTAGAACAAGGAAGCCCCAAAACCCTTTGTTTTGTTCTTTACAAACTAGAAATATGTGCCCTAGTTTTTAGGTTGCTGGAGGATAAATAGCCTGTCCACCATCAGCCTGCACCAGTGTAAAGAACAATTCCACAGGACTTCTTACATATCCAGGTAGAGAATATTCAGCATATTAAACACTGCAGTCTGGAGGGTAGGGCACAGCACAAGGAAGGTATTTCTCTGCACTTCATCAAACCCATGTTATTTGTGCTTTAATCAATGGCAGCTGTTAATCTCTTATTTGAGTCAATGGCACTGCAGTTGGGCAACACAGAAGTTCAGATATTTTCAGAAGATGGCAACAACCAATGTCCTTAGTATTTGTTCTGATGTATCAAGGTAAAGATCCACGGTTCTGAGTAGCCTTCAGGGTGTGAAGAACGATATTTATATGTTTGGCTTCTGGGAAAAGTGCAGACAAAACTAAGCTTGGCTCAAATGGAGGGAGGGGACACGTGGGGAAGGATGGAGCCCCAGGCTCCCTGCTCCCAGTGATGTCAGGGGAGTGGGAGCAGGGAGCAGCTCTGCTCCCTGTCCTTCCCCATGGAGTTCCTGGCACCACCGAGGTGCTTTAGCCTCTGACAGGAGGATTAGATCTTTTGTTAGAGCAGGTGTATTATTTCTTACCAGTCAGGATCATCTGATATATTTCAAGCAAATTGACAGAGCCTGAAGGTATAGTCAGAAAGTGCTGGTGATTTATTTCCCCACTGATTTTCAGCTCCAGTGGAATGCACAGAAAAAATTCAAAAATATAACAGCTTAGAAATTACTCTTATGTGATTATATCCAGGCCTCTCCTCTTTAAATATTCAGAGTAAATGTATTCATAACATTGTGCATTCTGCCTGTAGAAATGCATTTGCAGTGTGTCAATGTGTTATAAAAATAATGGAAAATACTATTTTCTAATAAAAAAACTCACAAAAATTGAAGGCAGTAAGGGTAGCAGAAGTTGTCCCAAAGAGGATGTATCGCTCCCTGTATTCTCTATTTGAAATTCAAATTGTAATCACAACATTGTACTTAGCCATTTCTCTAACAGTGATTTAGATTCTTTCCAGTAATCGTTTCTCTGTAGTGACAGGGCACTGCTGGTGACACATAAATACCTTTGACAGATATGGTTAGCTGGCTTAATCCTGCTTGGGGACTGTTCAGGGAGATGCTATAATTACTTGAAAAGGTTGTTTCAAAAGGTAAAAAATCACTGGCATGTTTACGTTGGGCATCTAATACTTTATTTTCAGGATGATAGATCTGGTGTCTTTAGGGGTATGAAACTGTATAGGGAAGTGGCAGGAATGTGAATAGGATCTGGAATCTCACATGCATGCAGCATTGTTGTGGGGTGTATATGAATTTAGGGATATTGCCTAAATTCAGTGATGCACTGGCAGTGCTGGGATCATATATAAAATATAATTAACATTATATATAAATTATAATTTTATATATAATTTATATGTATAAATTATATATAATGGATATAATTTAAAATTGTCTCTATGTCTATCTATCTATAATTTCCTTCCAGAATATCTCCAAATCTCTGAACCTTTTCAATGCAAGTAAATGGACAAAAGCATGGCAATTAAAAATATAACCTTCAAAAGATGAACATGCATGGATTGATGTCAGAGACATTACATTTGCTTAAAGAGAATTTATTTAAAGGTTAATATATCTACGAACAATTGTGTCCTACTGAGAACTATAATATAAAATTCTGGAAGTCAGACTGTCAAAACTAAAGTTATTTTTATGAGGAATTCCACAGAAAAGCTGAGATAATGTAGCATATCAATAATTTATGTTAGACATTTTGATTTGTATTTATTAATAAGTGCAGCTTGCATATGTAGTTTCCACAGTAATTAAATTGTAATTTTGAAGGAATGGAAAAGGTGATAGGCCTTTGGCTGAGAGCAAGGGGAACATGTCATGTAAGCTTAAAACATTGCTAGTCTTCCAGAACCCATTAACTATAAACAATGTAGGCATTTTGATTGCATTTTAAGGAGTAAAACTACCCGACCTTGAAAAAAAATATGTAACTTTGTGGGGAAAGAAACAAAGCTATATATTGGAAATTATTACAGCTCCAGAAGGGAACTAATGTATGTACTGCTGAAATAATCTTTTCTATGTCTCAGTTAAATATTCCCCACACTTCTGCAAGCCTGTCATTCTAGTTCTATTATTCTAATGCACCTTATACTGTCACACTGCCTTTGTTTAATTCTGTGATGTTGGGCTAAAAATCCACATTGTTTTAAACAGTGCTTGATGGATTCCATGTATTAGTACTCGGGGTCTTCCTGCTTAGGAACAAACATTCTCTGGGGCTTTAGAAAGGCTTCATGGTATCCAAGCCTCTACATTGTAAAGCAGGGAAATGTAGAATTCCCTTTCTTCTTCAGCTGTTTAATTCTTGTAGAAAACTTCTCTTGATCTTGTGTAATGAAAGGGCCTCAGAGCTGAATAGCTGGCTCATTTCATTAACGCAGAGCTCAAATCGCTGGCACTGCAGGAACAGGATACAGTTAATGGAATTAGTAAGGCTCTGCTACAAGTACATAAAAATACAGCTTTAAAATTATTCTGGTAATCACAGAAATGCTTCATAAGTATCTTTGTAAGGCAAGATTCAAACAGTCTTACAATAAAGCCAAAGAGCATCAATATAGGTATATCAAAATTTGCAGTCTAGGACAAAACCAGGTTGATTGCCATTGCAGAACGATTTTATTTCTTCTAACCATAACCTTATCCCTTTCCAATGGTATTTTTTAAATTAGTAATTTGGTATGAGTTGATTCTAATGTTATCCTGCCCACGAATAACTCATTTTGCAGTTTATATTTAAACTCAGTTTTACTAAGATATGATAATCAGTAAGCCACAGTGATTTGTGATGTGGCTGGGATTTTTGTAGCTACCTACTTTGAAGATTCTATTAAAAACCTTGAGAGTGCCTTAGCCCACCTTTTAAGAAAAGTAGACAGAAAAGTAAGCATCATTATAAGACTGCAAAGCAGATATAGCAGATAAAGCTAATGTTATTTCTCCTCCAAATTCTAACTTCTTAATGTAATTGAATGTGATTTGAAGGATAAACAGCCAAAATACATATATTGCATATACACAAAATATATGTAAAATATAAGTGCAAAAAAATACTTATATACATAGACACTGATTTGGTCTTTCCATTCACGATGGTGGCTTTTTAGTCAAGAAAAAATCAGGGTTAGTGTTGATCTCTTTGCCTTATCCAACAAAGACTGTAAGTCACCATTTGAGGGCTGCTTGGAAGGTTGGAAGGCTGAATCAGTTGCACCATTTGGCTGCAGGAGAAAGACTCCAGTTCACACATGTTCTTCTTTCTTTTTTTGCCTTTTTGAAATGGCACATCAACAACAGTTCAGCAGAGCTCAAAATTAAAGCTCAGGAATGATCAGCTAAATCTCAAAAAATTGCAGGGGGGAAGTAGAGTGAGAAATTAGTTTCTTAATATTGACATGATACTGCAACCTTCATTATAAATAAGATTGTCAGCTGATATCACTTCAGTTATACATATGGATTTCTTATGTCTGAATGGACCATGAAAATTTCCTCACACTCCACGGAAATCTAAACAGATCTCTTTGAAATGGGTTAATATTCATTAAACAAGGGCTTCTTGAAGGAATGCAGATGTTTGCACTACTGCTACCTGTGATGCTCAAAAACCTTTCTACAGATGACTCTGTTGTTAATGAGCTAAATTGGCTGTGTGTCCTCCAAGGTGATTCATGAAAACTTCCTATACTTTCCCAAGGAAGTTCCAACAACAAATGCTACATTGAAGTTCGAATTGTCATTGGCTTTTAGCATTTCTTTCCTTAAGCCAATGTGAAGATGTGAGGACTTGTTTGACTGCTAAGTGAATTATTTTGTATGTATATGCACATATACATATATGCTCATACCTAAATAAGTATACATAGCATATTATTACATCAATTATATATTTTTTAAACACATAATTCAGTTTTGTGATTTTACAGGGAAGAAATTAGGGCTTAAATGCAAAATTGGGAAAGAAATGTGTGAAAACTGCAGAGCAGCTAAGTCCCCTCATGTTCCAGACTATTGCCAAGACAAGCCATTCAGGAATATGCCCTGAAGGACAATATTTTACAACTATGACAGATACCTAAAGAGCTAGTAAGTTATTTTCTGCTTTATCTGTCTCTTCCTCATAATGCAAAAAAATGGGGATATTCTCTCCCTAGGTGGATTAGCAACAAACTGGGATTCAGTTCAGGAATGATTTTTATTTCCTTTAGTGCATGCAATGGTGCCCGATCAGATTATTTTCTTTCCCCGCCTGATGTAGAGAAACAAGGGCAGGATATGGGAAGAAGGCAAAGTAATTATTAAGCTTGCCATGAAAATTCTGTGCAATTCTCAACTATGTGCTTGTGTCAATTCTTGAAATAGATGTTTCTGATTTAAAGTGGTTTGCATGGGGATCAGACCACTGTGGTTACAGGAGTTGGTTATGAATTGAGCTTAGACATGAAAAAAATGTGTATTTCCTGCCCCTGAGTCATGGCAAAACAGTATTGACCCTCTCCTAATTGAGAGTGAGTCACAGAAATATTTCTGAATTTTCCCCGAGATGTTCCAACAGGAAGAACAGATCTTTAAGATGAATTTTGACACTTTTCAGTCAAACAAACCTCACTTAAGTCTCAGTCTGATGCAGGACTATCCTGACTGACTCAGCCCCCTGTCTCAGTGTTGCATTCACTCTCACAAATGCTGTGTCTATCTTTTCAGGCTGTTTCACTATCCCAAAGTATAGTTTTAGAGTGTGAAATGTACCTTCTGTCTTTGCTGTGTGTTTTCTGTCTGTTATTTGTGTCTCTTGAACTGTCTGAACAATTGAGAATTGCAGAATAACAGAATGGTTGAGGCTGAAGGCACATCTTGTCCAACTCCCTAATTAAAGTTTTTAAAGCGTTTCTTCACGCAGAGCTGGCAATGCTTTTTTTTTTTTCCTCGGCCCAGAACTCCCTTCAGTTTGTCTGTATCTGTATGGGTTGCATCAGGTGCAATATGGTAAATTTGGGCTTGATGGAAGTTGTCAATGGAAGACATTTAATTAGCTGTGTTGTGCACAGAATAAAGTCTTTATTAATAGGGTGTAAAATCACAATAACATTCTTTGCTGTCATATCCGTTTACAAGTTTATAGCTAATTAGCTGTCAGTTCTCAGCCTTGGGTCCTCTCTTGCACACTTCCAGAACATCTTCCTTTTACCAAAATATATTGTTTCCAGTAGACTTCCTCTCTCAGGCATTCTCAATGTGCTAACTGGGGGTGTACCCCTAATTTGGTTAGTAATTAACTAATTTACCTGTTCAGTTGTTTGTTTGAGGGTTTTTTTTCTTCCACTTTTTCTAATACTTCAAGGGTTTTGTACCTAAAAGCTAAAGTTCTTCCACATTTTTTGAGCGAGACCTTCTCTACCTGTTGATGTGCAGCTCTGATCTTTTATTTAGAATAGCTGCCACATAAAAAAAAAAAGAGCTATTTACCCCAGATATTTGCTGTGTCCTTATTGGTTTTGGGTAGAAGGAAATTTCCCATTGTTAAAATATAAATGAGTGATGGGCAATGAGCTATGTACCTGGTGTTTTTTGGTTTTACCTCTGTGCTAGTTTGAAAACAAACCAGTGGGAGGCACCAAGTCAGAATAACAATTTAATGGAAATTAAAGAAAAGGGGAAAAAAAGGTAAAAGAAAACACTGTCAAACTGACAGACTCAAGGTACAACCTGACACCCTGTTAGGCAGGGTGGTGGTAGCAGTCTGGTAGAATGGTGGCTGCAGTCCTCTGAAGCAGTGATCCTGTAGTAAAACAGTCTGCTCTTCCTCAGGAAGTCCAGTGGTGGCTGTGTAGCTCCTGTCCTCTGGAAATCCAGTGGGAAGCTGGTGTCTCTGGTGTTCAGCCTCAGACTATATCCACGATGGGATGCTTGGTTCCTCCCTCTGGGTGGAGCATCTCACAATGGGGTAATGAGTCATGAGGCAAAGTGTTGATTAGGCTCATTAACAGAAGATAGTCCGGAGGGAGTTCTCTCTGAGTCAGGCAGCAGGACAATGATGGGCCATTAACAGAAAGATAGTCTGGGGGGAGGAGGCAAGGAAACACTGCCCCACCTGATTTCAACAGCTGATGGGGATGGTAATAGAATACACTGCAACCCAGGACAACCTCCTAGAAGCTGGTTAGACATGAAGTGTTTTCTCAGGTAGGGGAGAGGAGGGCCAGGCAGAGTGGGATATGTGGAGCTGGAGGTGGTTTTGTGACTTCATCTTTGGTGACAAAGACAATGGGTTTATTACTAGTAGTAGTTTCTAATTTTAGTATGATCTTTATATTTTCCTGACTGTATGAGGTACTTGAAGACTATATAGATTGCAATTATTTTTGTAACAGAATAACAGGCGTGCAGAGATGTAAACAGATTTATTTCCCAAGTGTCTTGTTGTCGGAAAAAAAGGTCCGTGGACTCCGGTGGAGGGAGGAATTGCAGTCCAAGCCAATGTGGTTGATAAAAGCAAGCTCCCTCTATTAGCAATCCAGAGGCACTTATATAGTATACCAGCTTGTTAACTCTTAAGTGGCTTAAAACTTACCAAAGCGCATTTCCACTTCTACATAATTGGACTTAGATTGGCAAGCTTCTACAGTTATGTTATGGTTAAAAGAATTCAGAGTTCATCTCCCCTTCTCCGGGTCCTATCTGCACAGCTGTACCTTCTCAAACTCCCTTCTTGTTCCCAGGCCTGTTTTTCACACAAGGATTTTCTCATGGAGAGTTTTTCTCACACAGGCCTTTTGCTTGCAGGCTCTTGCTTGTACAGTTCTTTTATTGATCCCATAATTCTATCAATGATCCATGCCCCTGATCTAACCATATCCCAACATCTTG
Organism: Corvus brachyrhynchos; assembly: GCF_000691975.1. Lineage (NCBI taxonomy): Eukaryota > Metazoa > Chordata > Aves > Passeriformes > Corvidae > Corvus > Corvus brachyrhynchos. The sequence goes on from NW_008239762.1 coordinate 946,721, forward strand.
TCTTTGAAAAATGCTTTGCCATCTGCATATCATTGGCACTTTTTTCCCCCGGAAACCCTGATATTATTCCTCTATTTTCACGTCCATAGAATCTTTATTGATTATTTTTCTATTTAAATATTTGCAGGTCTTTCCAATTTATGAATTTCAGTAGTGTGCAGTTTGCAGGCTCCAAGAGATCCACACTGAAGGCACCAGCCAGTTGTATAAAGCTACATTAGACCTGCTGCTGTTACATTAATGAACTTTACTGGCATTGATGAATGTTATTGGCATCCCTGCCCACAGCAGAGGGGTTGGAACTACAAGGTCTTTGGTTACTTCCAACCCAAATAATTCTATGGTTCTAGGATTTATTATGCTAAATATTAAAAATACTTTTTAGCAAGTCTTTATAATGTACTTCTAAACTAGAAGGTGATTGTAGACAACTTGTAATGTGAAACAGACCTCTAAAAAAAAAATTAGGTAATTTTCCAGACAAAATAATAGAGAGGAAAACGTATTACCTCACGAAGAAGTAGAAATTATTCTGAAATTTGAATCCCTTTTATTTCTTCTGAAAATTGTGCCTGCTGGGAACAGAAATTGTGACTTTTTTCAGTGAGACTTCACCTTTTAGAAAAAATAACTTTAAAGTTCAGTTTTAAATAACCACGAATCTGAAGCCCAGCACTTGAAGATTGTGTGGTACAATCCAGCATTGCCATAGCAGGCACTTCAGCCTGTCCATCCCCTTGCCCTTTATTTCTGTGTTTTATCCTTAAGAAAACTGGTCAGAGAAAATATTTCTTTTTATTAAACAATAGAAATAAGGGATAATACTGAAGTCAATTTACTGTGGCTGTTTTTGTACTATGTAGTGGAACACTGCTGACTGCTGTGGATGCATCTGAAAAGCCTTTCATATCTAAAGATGGACTCCAGGCAAAGGTGAAAACAAGCGAAACAAAGCAAAAGGAAATTATGAGTCTATTTTCTCAGAGGAGAGGTGGGGGAAAAAAAAGATTTTCCTTATAAAGCTTAGCAGGGTAGGGCAGGAAAGGACTATTTTCAGAGAAAGTGACTTTTTATCCTCCCGACTTACTTTTACTCAGTATTTTTATTTCTTCAGTAGTACAAGTCAAAGAATATTTAATCCATCAGGTTCATGATCCTGAAGGCATAGCTTTCCAGTGGCCTTCTGTGTATCACTAGGTCTGAAATGCAGCAAAATGAAGTACTTAAAGACAGGGGTCTTCCTGGGGTTTGCCATCACTCTTGTTCATTTCTTGGTGTGTATTAAATATTTTTCTGTGGTCAAAATCTGTCAGTGAAAGGAATACTCCATCTGATTCTAGGAATGCTAGTACTTGTCATTAGGATTCAGACACTTGAGAAGGGAAAGTGTCAGGAAACCACCTCTACTGGCCCATCCTTGAGAAAATGATGTCTCAGAACTGGTGCTGTGCATCTCTAACCACAGTTGGGACTCTTTGCTTTTGTTTCTCATATTCCCTTTGATTAATAGGGGTGGTCTGGGAGATGTTTTGGGCGTTTTTTGTTTTGTTTGGGTTTTTATTTAGCAGATCAATCCTGAGATAATAGTAGATCATCCATTAAATATTCATTGTCTACTGCCTTTGTTTTAGATGATTTCTGCTATACCAAAGATCCCTTTCTTCAAGATTGTGTCTTAAAAATAACTTTCAGTCTATAAAATGAAGGGCTTAAAAAAGATACATGGGGTAATCAATGCTACTTTGGTTGCTAGAAGTAGTATCTTATATTCTGAGAGAGATTTCCACATTAATATTGGATGCCTGTAAGAGGATGTGGCATTACAAAGCATAGAATTAAAATATCTATTTTATACTGTCCTTAATCTTAAAACTTCCCAGCAGAAGCATGTTGTATTTAAAAAAAAATTGTTACACATTTATTTCACCTGAAATGTCTGTATGTTTTTATTTCTTCTCTAGCTGTTGTTCGAGGTCCCAACTGAAATGAAGGTTTTAATAGATACTGATTTTACACGTAATAAGACACAGTACATGCCCAGTATAATTTACAATAGACTTCAGAGAAAATGTACAAAAGGTCAGAGAAAGGAAGTGCTGTTATCTCAGTTTAATGAATAGAGAGCTAAAGCACAAAGAACACAAATTATTTCCTTACGATGGCTTGATTAGCAAAAAAAAAAATTAAATTTCCCCTTTCTTTTTTATTAACTGGAATTGTTTAATGTAGTACTTTGTAATTCTTACATGAAAGAAGCTGTAGAAATAATAATGGTCATAATTAGGTAACTTTAAAAGCATCTTAGTTTGGCTCAGGGATATTAACACTTTAAGGTGAGCTTTCCCCCCAAAGGAATATTAGGAGTCAGTGGTGACTGCAGGGAAATACAAACAGTGTCTCAGAGCTGCAAATATCCTCTGCAGTGTCTCAGAGCTGCAAATGTCCTCTGCAATGGGGCAGCAGGTACAGAAGTAAATTGTAAAAAGTTGGGGGTTTGGTTTTGATGAGGGCTCTTGATGCAATGTTTTCAAACAAGAATAAATTTCCAGTTTTATAACTTTCAGGTTTTTTAAAAATTGTTAAGAGAATGAGTCCCCTAAAGACACCAAGTTAACTTGTCCAATGGATGGGTGTGGTTAAAAGGGATATTGCAGGGGTATCAGTGACACACACTCTGAGTTTTGACTATACTTCATAAACTGTATTGGGCTGGATTTTTGCATTTAATCTCCAGGTATATCTTTTAAAGGACAATTCTGATAGCTAGTACCAGGTGTTGTTGGTAGTCTGACTTACTTCTGTAATGGTGCTGATCTGTCTATACCATGTTCTGTTAAAAGTAATTAATGTTCCCTGTATATGAAAACTGGGTGATAAAGAGAGCCACCGAGTCTTTGCTTCTGCCACATTCGTTGAATGGTAGAAAACTTAATGGTGGATATGGTTTTTGTTTGGGATCAGAAGGCTGCCAGCATGGTCACCCCACATCTGAACTGCTCATCCTTATGTGCAGGTGTGAGGTGGGGAGCAGAGACTTCCTTGATCTCCTAAATTCCAGTAGAGCATCAATTTATAAAAAATATTAAAAGGTAAGGTTCTTCAGGTGTTGCTTTATGTTTTCCCTGTGATATTGCTTCTTACCTGGAATTACCATTTTTCTTCTCTCTTTAATGCTCCAGGGAGCTGTTTAACATGTTGACTCCTATACACAAACAAGCACATTCTCTTTCAGCACAAACACCTCATTTTCTGTTCAGCACAATAGGCATGGCAAAGAAATTAGATTTTTATCGTGAAGCAGCCCGCATGTCAGACACCTTACCCTGAGTTTTCCAAATGCATTGAACGTGAAGTCCAAGGTGATGACAGATACTCCTGGTGGAAAAATTGGCTTTGAGTTTCTCTTTTGTTACCAGAGACAATTCCAGTAACAAGAAATGAGGCAGATGTTAATGTGGCTGCCACGTGTATGACATTTTGGTGCTGCAAAAAGGATGTGACTGGGGCTGAGGGGGGGACAGCTGTGTGCTGAAATACCTGCTGGTGGCAGCCAGTGCATTTCCTCAAAGAGAAAAGCTCAGAACACTCATTTTTCACTGTCAATAAAATCATTCTCCAGTGATTTTCTATAGTAACACTTTCCCAGGTCAAGTTAGTCCTGTGTGAAGCTCCCCCTTCTGAAAAATGTAAAGGCTGTCAAGAAGTTTTGTGATACTGATGTGTGATAGATGGTAGAAAAGTGTTTAGTGAAGTACTTAGGTGCTTAAAATGTACAAAACATTGCTGGAAATAAACCCAGCATTTGATAAAGGCAGGGATGGCGTTTTTACTCTTGCTGAGTGGTGCGAACAAGTCTGTTGTATTTTGAACACGGTGGATTTTCTCGCTGTCTTTTGAACAGTATCCACAGATAAGGGATCCACTGTCCTGGACAGTGACTGAAAATGCCTAACACCTCTGAATTTCAGAGGTTTCATAAATGATGCAAATTATGGATTTGAGTTAATAAGGGTTGGGTTTTTCCTGCCAATTGTATTGTATACATGATGCACATGTGAAGTTGTGGAGAAGCTCAGACTACTGGGATAACACTTTGTGTGCTGGTACACAGCTACTATTCCTGGGGATCATCTAGGACATGGAAGGTATTCCTTCTCTGACATGTGTTAAAAAAATACCCTTGATCTCTGCACTTACAGAAAGATTTTTTTTTTTTTTTAAATACAAGACAGCATCAAATCTATTGGTATGAATCTATTTGCATTCATGGGGAAAAATGCAATCTTTTAATATTTCCCTTTTCACACACACGGGTGTCGTGTCCTAATCTTCTTAGCCTTTGTTTTCCCTCTAATCAGTTGTGCAAATAAATAATTTTCTTAGGGATATCCCTATGTGCTAGGTAACTTAGACAATGCTTTTTTTTTTTTTTTTTTTTTTTTGGTGTAAATCAGTTAAAATTCTCCCCTGAGGTAAAATTCAAAGCTATCATCCTGTTTAAACAGGCATTAAAATAAAATGGATTTTTCTTCATTTCTTGGTGTTCTACTTGATATATAATTATTTTTTCCCCTTAAAATTGTATTTTCTCATTTCATATTGGAAGCAAGAAATTAATTTAACAGTGTGAATAGAGAGGTTTGAGAATAAAAGGGACCCAAGACACTAAGGATCAGTTCCTCACTCACTTGTAGAATAATCATTCTGGAAATTATGTCTGGAAACAAATCTGCTTATACTTTCACCAATATTCTCTCTTCTCCTACAAGGAATAATGGCTTTAAAATGAGAGAAGGCAGGTTCAGACTAAATATTAGGAAGAAATTCTTTATTCAGAGGGTGGTGGAGCACTGGCACTGGTTGCCCAGAGAAACTGTGGATTCTTGCAAGTGTTCAAGGCCACATTGAATAGAAATTTGAGTAACCTGGTCTAGTGGAAGGTGTCCCTGCCCATGGCAGCGGATTGGAATTGGATAAGCTTTAAAGTCCCTTCCAGTCCAAAGCATTCTGTGGTTCTGTATGATTCCTCTAATTCTTCTCTTTCTCTTCTCCCACTACCTAAATATATTTATTTTTAGGTGCCTGAAGGTGGGGGTGGGGAGCAATAGAGGTGTTCTCTACCCAGTCTACTGGTTTGGTTTGCTTTTTCCTGCCTATATACATGTTAATGCCTGCATAAGGCTAATCTCCTGGTGATCAGAACAAATGAAGCTCCTGCTAACACATTTCCTCATTACTGTGCTGGTTTTCAATCAGAACTGCTGGGCTCTCTGGCTACAGCCATCCTTATGCAATTTACAGAATGGTTTCAAAAGAGGAGAGCTTCTCTGAAGGAAGGTGTGTCAGCCATAACTGATTCCAGTCAAAGCCTTTGCTATGTTATTCCATACTCTTTCTAGATGATGGATAATTATTTGTAAAAGCATATATTATCGAAGCTATCCATGCAGTACTTTCTATAAAATTCACTTTGTTTTCACTCTTAGCATTTGCTTCTCAGTTCTGTTCTTGTTACTGGGCCAGGTGAACTAGTGGTAAGTACCAGTTTATCATTTTTCTCAGTGTATCCAGCCAAAAGTAGCTTACTGTATTATGAAGGGAAAACCCCATTATAAAATGGGACCAGACTTTAAAACCACCCCTTGCCGCATAAAGTGCTCAAAGGGAATTAGTTCAGTCTTTTAGTTGAATCCAGGTTACAAGTGCATTCCTTTGCTTTGAAGTTTTCTTTCAATGAGCAGAGTCCTGGGGAGCTGACCTTCCTTCAGGTAAGTCACGCATTAAAGAAATTTAAAATATTAATCAAGAGAAAATACACAAATGTACACGTACTCATGTGCCCTGAAAAGGGATCATGCAGAATTCCTCATTGAAAATTATCAGGGTTTCATGGTTTAATTAATAGCATTGCATAGACAAATTGAGGGCAAGAGAATAATCTGGCAGTGAGAATTTCTCATGAGCAGTGAGGAGTGAGTTGTTACACATGGTGTCGTTCCCTAGTAGCGGAAGGTAGTAATGGACAGGCTGCTGGCTCAGACATTAATCTTGTCAGCTATATCCATAAATGAAATGTCATGCCTAACAACTCCTCTTTTATTGGTATTTCATCTTAGCTTTCCCTGATTGAAATTAATGTCTATGCATGTATGTATAAAAATGGGGATTAAAAGATCTACATATTCAGATGGTCAGAGATGATACATTCACATACACACAGAGCCCAGTTTCAAAGAACAGATAGAAAAGAAAAACCAGCTGCAAAAAGTCAGAGCACCTGTTCTTAACAAACATGACAACCTGCCAGAATTTCATTTTGAGATGTGCTTAAGACTGTGACAGAGATAAGCAGAAATTACTGTGCACTGGGATAGCAAATTAAAATCCAGAAGTCAGTGAGGCCACAGGATATTGGATTTAAGACCATGAAGAGGTTGTCAGTGTTTATGACATTTTATTGCTGGAAACATATCAGTGTACTCAGTGCATGGATATATTTGAATGCTAAAGCTGGGTGAACGGCTAAATCAAATCCATAGGAAAATTTGGCATCATAAGCTAACGCAACTGGGGGCTTGTCACCACAAGCCCCGGCATGCTCTCGGGCAGAGGGGATGCAGCGTTAGCCTCCACAGCGTCCTCGCTGGACGGCTCAGTGGAATCAGCGTGAGATGGGTGCGTGCGCTGGCTCCTCCTCAGAGGAAGCACGTCAGGCAGCTGATGATCAGGCTGGTGTTAGCCCGGAGGCAAAGAAGGTGGGAGGCGCTTCTGGTGTGAGTTCCAACAGGTTTATTTGCAGGAAGGACCAGGGACCAGCAAAAGCCCCGAAGAGACGCAGGCTAGCCCCCTTTATGGGGGGGTGGAGTAAGGCAGGGAAAGGGAAAACAACCAATGGTGTACAAG